>NC_061514.1:179874680-179969230 GCF_022539505.1 Lolium rigidum | reverse complement strand
CGCTTTTATTTCGCATTGCCTCTTTTGCTATGTTGGATGAATTTCTTTGATCCACTAATGTCCGAGTAGCTTTATGCAATGTCCAGAAGTGTTAAGAATGATTGTGTCACCTCTGAACATGTGAATTTTTATTATGCACTAACCCTCTAATGAGTTGTTTCGAGTTTGGTGTGGAGGAAGTTTTCAAGGATCAAGAGAGGAGTATGATGCAATATGATCAAGGAGAGTGAAAGCTCTAAGCTTGGGGATGCCCCGGTGGTTCACCCCTGCATATATTAAGAAGACTCAAGCGTCTAAGCTTGGGGATGCCCAAGGCATCCCCTTCTTCATCGACAACATTATCGGGTTCCTCCCCGAAACTATATTTTTATTCGGCCACATCTTATGCACTTTGCTTGGAGCGTCGGTTTGTTTTTGTTTTTTGTTTTGTTTGAATAAAATGGATCCTAGCATTCACTTTATGGGAGAGAGACACGCTCCACTGTAGAATATGGACAAATATGTCCTTAGGCTCTACTCATAGTATTCATGGCGAAGTTTCATCTTCGTTAAATTGTTATATGGTTGGAATTGGAAAATGCTACATGTAGTAACTCTAAAATGTCTTGGATAATTTGATACTTGGCAATTGTTGTGCTCATGTTTAAGCTCTTGCATCATATACTTTGCACCCATTAATGAAGAAGTACTTAGAGCTTGCTAATTTGGTTTGCATATTTGGTTTCTCTAGAGTCTAGATAACATCTAGTATTGAGTTTTGAACAACAAGGAAGACGGTATGGAGTCTTATAATGTTTACCATATGTCTTTTATGTGAGTTTTGCTGTACCGTTCATCCTTGTGTTTGTTTCAAATAACCTTGCTAGCCTAAACCTTGTATCGAGAGGGAATACTTCTCATGCATCCAAAATCCTTGAGCCAACCACTATGCCATTTGTGTCCACCATACCTACCTACTACATGGTATTTATCCGCCATTCCAAAGTAAATTGCTTGAGTGCTACCTTTAAAATTCCATCATTCACCTTTGCAATATATAGCTCATGGGACAAATAGCTTAAAAACTATTGTAGTATTGAATATGTACTTATGCACTTTATCTCTTATTAAGTTGCTTGTTGAGCAATAACCATGTTTACGGGGACGCCATCAACTATTCTTTGTTGGATATCATGTGAGTTGCTATGCATGTCCGTCTTGTACGAAGCAAGAGATATCTACCACCTTCATGGTTGGAGCATGCATATTGTTAGAGAAGAACTTTGGGCCGCTAACTAAAGCCATGATTCATGGTGGAAGTTTCAGTTTGGACATATATCCTCAATCTCATATGAGAATAATAATTGTTGCCACATGCTTTATGCATTAAAGAGGAGTCCATTATCTGTTGTCCATGTTGTCCCGGTATGGATGTCTAAGTTGAGAATAATCAAAAGCGAGAAATCCAAAATGCGAGCTTTCTCCTTAGACCTTTGTACAGGCGACATGGAGGTACCCCATTGTGACACTTGGTCAAAACATGTGCATTGCAAAGATCCGGTAGTCCAAGTTAATTAGGACAAGGTGCGGGCACTATTAGTATACTATGCATGAGACTTGCAACTTGTAAGATATAATGTACATAACTCATATGCTTTATTACTACCGTTGACAAAATTGTTTCATGTTTTCAAAATAAAAGCTCTAGCACAAATATAGCAATCGATGCTTTCCTCTTTGAAGGACCATTCTTTTTACTTTTATGTTGAGTCAGTTCACCTATTTCTCTCCACCTCAAGAAGCAAACACTTGTGTGAACCGTGCATTGATTCCTACATACTTGCATATTGTACTTGTTATATTACTCTATGTTGACAATTATCCATGAGATATACATGTTACAAGTTGAAAGCAACCGCTGAAACTTAATCTTCCTTTGTGTTGCTTCAATACCTTTACTTTGATTTATTGCTTTATGAGTTAACTCTTATGCAAGACTTATTAATACTTGTCTTGAAGTACTATTCATGAAAAGTCTTTGCTATATGATTCACTTGTTTTCTCATGTCATTACCATTGTTTTGATCGCTGCATCCACTACATATGTTTACAAATAGTATGATCAAGGTTATGATGGCATATCACTTCAGAAATTATCTTTGTTATTGTTTTACCTGCTCGGGACGAGCGAGAACTAAGCTTGGGGATGCTTGATACGTCTCCGACGTATCGATAATTTCTTATGTTCTATGCCATATTATTGATGATACCTACATGTTTTATGCACACTTTATGTCATATTCGTGCATTTTCCGGAACTAACCTATTAACAAGATGCCGAAGTGCCAGTTCTGTTTTCTGCTGTTTTTGGTTTCGAAATCCTAGTAACGAAATATTCTCGGAATTGGACGAAACGAAGACCCGGGGGCCTATTTTTCCACGGAGCTTCCGGAAGACCGAAGAACATACGAAGTGGGGCCACGAGGTGGCCAAACCACATGGCGGCACGGCCCGGGGGGCCCGCGCCGCCCTGTGGTGTGGGCCCCTCGTCCGGCCCCCGACTGCGCCCTTCCGCCTACTTAAAGCCTCCGTCGCGAAACCCACGATGCGAAAAACCACGATACGGAAAACCTTGCGAGACGCCGCCGCCGCCGATCCCATCTCGGGGGATCCCGGAGATCTCCTCCGGCACCCTGCCGGAGAGGGGATTCATCTCCCGGAGGACTCTACACCGCCATGGTCGCCTCCGGAGTGATGAGTGAGTAGTTCACCCCTGGACTATGGGTCCATAGCAGTAGCTAGATGGTTGTCTTCTCCTCATTGTGCTTCATTGTTGGATCTTGTGAGCTGCCTAACATGATCAAGATCATCTATCTGTAATTCTATATGTTGTGTTTGTCGGGATCCGATGGATAGAGAATACCATGTCATGTTAATTATCAAGTTATTACACATGTGTTGTTTATGATCTTGCATGCTCTCCGTTTCTAGTAGAGGCTCTGGCCAAGTTTTTACTTTTAACTCCAAGAGGGAGTACTTATGCTCGATAGTGGGTTCATGCCCGCATTGACACCGGGACGATGACGAGAAAGTTCTAAGGTTGTGTTGTGCTTGTTGCCACTAGGGATAAAACATTGGCGCTATGTCCGAGGATGTAGTTGTTGATTACATTACGCACCATACTTAATGCAATTGTCATGTTGCTTTGCAACTTAATACTGGAGGGGGTTCGGATGATAACCTCGAAGGTGGACTTTTTAGGCATAGATGCAGTTGGATGGCGGTCTATGTACTTTGTCGTAATGCCCAATTAAATCTCACTATACTTATCATGTCATGTATGTGCATTGTTATGCCCTCTCTATTTGTCAATTGCCCGACTGTAATTTGTTCACCCAACATGCTTTTATCTTATGGGAGAGACACCTCTAGTGAACTGTGGACCCCGGTCCATTCTTTTAATACTGAAATACAAATCTGTCTGCAATACTTGTTTTACTTGTTTTCTCTGCAAACAATCATCTTCCACACAATATGGTTAATCCTTTGTTACGGCAAGCCGGTGAGATTGACAACCTCATCTGTTTCGTTGGGGCAAAGTACTTTGGTTGTGTTGTGCGGGTTCCACGTTGGCGCCGGAATCTCCGGTGTTGCGCCGCACTACATCCCGCCGCCATCAACCTTCAACGTGCTTCTTGACTCCTACTGGTTCGATTAAACCTTGGTTTCTTACTGAGGGAAACTTGCCGCTGTGCGCATCACACCTTCCTCTTGGGGTTCCCAACGGACGTGTCAACTACACGCATCAAGAATGTTGAGAGAACTAGTTGGAACATAGGAGTTCAAAATATTCTACTTACTTTCTTAAGTAAAGTAGAGTTTTTCTCAAGTGTAAAATAATCAAGAGAAAAACAAGAATTGGTATAAGTACCATAAACAAGCCTTTTTCTGAAAAGAAAGCAAGATAGAAAATAATGTTTTTAGAAATCAGTACTTGGTAGAAATGGGATGGAAACAAAACCCATTTCAGTTCCTTGTTTTCTTTGAAGAAATATCTTGGGAAGATTTAATAAGACTAGAAGTAGTTTTGTGATCAAAACTAAAGAAGGAAAAAACAATAGGGTGTTTGAGAAAGAAAGCTAATTTTAGGGAGGAGTGTTCCCAAGGGTAGATGGTGGCTACAACATGTACCCATCATTCCCACCCTTGGTTTTGTGAAGATTAAACTTGAATAGAACAAGAGGTAAAAGAGAAGGAAGTGATCCAGAGTTGAAACAAAGGGTAGAGTGCAAGGTCAAGTGAATTAAGAGAGTTGCAAGGGTAGAATGAGACATGCAAGACTTGGAGGTTGAAGAGAAGGTTGCATAGATGAGATCCATGCATTGAAGTCAACAATAACAGTTGTGGGTGCTTAGAGATCAATTGCCAAAGTCTGGACATTTTAAGCCTGTCAACACAGATGGTCGACATGGCCTCAAAACCAACAAGGATGAGTGGGTATAAGAGAAGGGTGCAAGTTTGGAATCAAGGATGATTTGAGCTAGCTTAAACACAAAGAGGAATTTTAAGTAGGCACACTCATGTTGCCATGAGTAGAAAAGTTTGATGTGGAAAAAAAAAGAAGGAAAACAACTTTTCCTGAGTCACATAGGTGTTTTATTAGGTGAGTTGCTTGCTTGACCACTAGAGGTGTTGATCTATGAGGCAGCTCAAGACAAAACTCAACAAGAAAATCAACACAATTCATCTACCAACAGATCAAGGCAATTCATCACCACAAACAGATCAAGGCAATTCATCTAAATTAGTCTATAGAAAAAAGTTTTTGTTCCCCCTGATTTTTGAAATAAGGACACTAATCAAGGTTGCAAAAGTTGGGGTGTTACAGTCTGCGTCTGAAAAATGCGCGAGGAGTACAGATCGGCTGTCGCTCTTTGCAGAAAAGTGATCATTTCAGTATTGGGGCTAAACTAATTTTTCCTTTACAAGTTGTGTGTATTGGTACTCCAATTACAGTGGGTCTCCCTTCTACACGTGCTTGCATGGATCATGCAGTCTCGCAACCAGTTTTAATGACGGATAATGTCCCTACGCCTTCAGTTGAAGTTTTGGCCACAGCTCCTGTAGAGGTTTTGACTTCTGGCACTGTTCCACCTATTGATTTGGTTTCTCAACCAGTTTTGAAACTGAGTTTGTATCATGGGAGAAATTTCTCAAAAGATGTTCAGCATAAGTTTGGCTTGTCAGTTCATCCGTCTGACAGTTCTGGTCACTTCCTCATGATTGTTTCTTTTGGAAGAGCTTCCTTTCGTTCAAATGAAGAAACAGTTGCTGCTGCACTTGAGTCAATTATTGGAGGCAGTGTTTCTAAGATGAAAATCTCTATTATTAGGGACAGGGTGTTCTCCTTCTGTGTCTCTAGCAAAAGTGTTGGTTTTCATATTCTGAAATTGCGAATGTTTAGATGCTCTCAATTCAAGTGTTTCTTCCATCTATGGGGTCGTGGTGGACCTAATTGGGGGAGAGAGTTTAATCTCTGGCAGAATGAATGTGATGCTGAATGGATAGTTGTTAGCCCAGGGAAGAAAAGAGCACAAATGGCTATGAAGGCTATGGAGCAAAAAGTGCCTGCACCCATTATGAGAAATAAGTGGACAGAAGGGAAGAAACTTAATTTTGCTGAACATCTTAGTTATCCTGCTTGTAAAGGGTATACGGATCCTGTAGCTGCATCTGAAGCTGTCCTCTCGCAATCTGATTTGGTTCAAGTGCAGCAGACAGTAAAGGACAATGCTAAATTCGCAAAGCCAATCTCTGAATCAGTAGAGTTATCCAAGGGCAAGGAAAAGGTTATCGAGGAACCTTCTGTACCTAAAGAAACCTTGGTTGAGCAGCCCAGAAATCTTGATGGGCTAGATGAAGTGGTTGATGACATTGCTTACCGTTTTTGGGAGTGTGGTCGCTGCCTTTCCATGGGCCATGATTCTAAGTCTTGTACTAAACAGGTCCGGTGTAGATTCTGTTTCAGATCTGGCCATTTTAGGAAAACCTGCTTAGACTAGTTAAGGCAAAAAAATAAATGCTGGGTGCCCAAAGTCGGTTTGTCTCCCCAGATATCCCCTGACACCGGTCCGTCCGTCGTCTCGACTCCTGCACCTGGCCACCAGGACACATTAATTGCCGAAACAGAGCCCTGCCCGCCTCCTTCACCACCTCCGACAGATCTACCTCGTCGTTGCGCCATGGCTAATTTCGAGCTCAACCCTGCGCGTTGGGTTCCGCACGGATTTCACATCATCGATGGAGGACCGACAAGGCTTTTGCGATCCTTCTACAATGCCACCGTTGCTCCGGCGGTTACTCATGGTAACTACTGTGTTGCTCAACTCAATCCTCCTCCCCAGCAGCAAGATGAGATCTTTTGGAGGGATATTATTCGGGATTTTATAGTTAACCATCATCAGCGTGCGGTAGAAAACATGCAGCCGTGTTTGTTTGGTGTGGGTCTTTTTGAGTTGAGAAGCCCTGCTTCGGTCGCAGCTTTGGTGCAGCAGCAACCCTTTGAGATTGATGATAATGCCTTAGTGAGATTCATTCATCATAGTAATAGAAATAATCATCGAGCAGCACAAGGAGCGAGGAGGGGATGGATTATGGTCCTAGGGATTCCTTATGACTACCGCAATGACTATGATATATCTAATGTTGTGGCTGCCTTTGGGAAGTTTCATCATTGGCATCAGGATGATGTCTTCAAGGAAAGAACTATGATCTTCATCACCTTTGATTCTCCAGCTTCAGTACCTAGGGACATTGTTTTTGGGAATTATGCCAACATTGGTGATCTGAAGGAAACATGGACTTCTCCTTGCTATGTGATGGGTGCAGAGTTTGCTGATGCTCTTCCTGCTGATGAGGATCAGATGCCACCAGATGGAAAGCCTCATCCTCTTCCTGGCAATCTGGTGATCCCAAATAATGTGATGGTTCTGCCTCCCTTTCCTCAGCTTGGATGGAACAATGCCCCATTGCATGGGGAGCAAGTCCAGCATGATCAGCCAGGGGATGAAGCACATATGCAGCAAGAAGTAGTGCCACAGGAACAGCCAGTGGAAGAAGTGGTTGATGATTCTATTGTGGTGGACTTATCAGCTGCAGAAGGAGCTGATGCAGACATGGAAGAAGGAGAAGTAAATCAGCCAGTAATGGAGGTTGCTGCGATTCAGCAGTTGATTGATCCAAATCACATTGTGCATGTTGGGTTGGTGCATATTGGTCCTATGTTGCCTCCACACATGGTCATTGAGAGGCTCATCAATTTGGCTCTTCCTCAAGCTTATTTCTCTGACATCCCAAAGCCACTCATATGTCCTCCTTTCAAATCGGTTTTTTTATCTGAACAAGACCAGATGTTCAAAGGGTCTTTGTCTCTGTCTTTAGGGCTTGTGCATGCTCAGGTGACTAGAAGATCATTGTGTATGGGGACAAGAAGGAGACAAGTTGCTACTCTCACTGATTTTCAGGAGTCAGATGTCCCTGCAGAGGTTAGTGCTGCAGTACAAGATCTGGACCCACCACCTTTCTGTGCCACTCCAATTCAGAGTGTGTCTCAGAAGAAGAGGGGGAGGCCTAGGAAGTCAGAGACTGCAGTGGTTGACACTGCCTACAGAAGGAGCACCAGGAGTTGTGCTAAAAGGGATGGGCATAGGCCTGTGTCCATGTCTGACACTGCTCCTCGTTCCAAGAAGAAGGTGAAGATCCATAAGAAGAAGGTAGGGGAAGAAGTGCCTGTTGTGCAAGACATAGACACTGAATCAGCTGAAGAGCCCCAGCAACAGCATCCTACTGATAATGCAGTACAGATCCCACCTGAGACACCTGTGCACATCATGCAGAATGTTGGGATTGCTTTGGGCATTGATCCTGATATGTCGACAGAGGAGAGGCTTAATCCTGATCCTAAGGGCAAGAAGAACAAAGATGGTCCAAATGATAGCTGAAGCCCATGAGAAGCAGAGGAGTTGTTTCTCCCTATACATGCTGGTCCCTGGTGTTGCTTGTCCTTTTGATGTATTTCTATGTGATCAATGTGTGTGCTTTTGGTGTTTCTTTTGGTGCAAGACTTGTCAGTTATTACAGCTTGGGTGTTCTGTAATATTATATTTATGGTATGAAAATTTAAGTGTTTGGGGCAGTGGAGTTGGTCTCCTTTGCTTATTAGTCACATGGCTTATTAATATTTATAAATGTGTCCTGCACAAGTGAGAAAATGGAGGATATTATGTTGGAATGTCAGAGGCCTTAATTCTGATATTCATCAAAGGGCCTTAAGATCTAAAATTGAGGAAAGTCAATGTTCTGTCATTTGCATACAAGAAACCAAATGTGACAATATTGATCATAAATTTATTAGAAAATTTTGCCCTAAGCGCTTTGACACCTTTGCTTATGCCCCCTCTGTGGGTGCATCTGGAGGTATTTTGGTTACATGGAATTCTTCTATTTTCTCTGCTGATCTGGTGGAAATTCAGAGGTTTGCTGTGGTGGTGAAATTCACTTCTGTTCATAATAATGAAAGCTAGAATTTAGTGTCAGTTTATGGGCCTTGTCAGGGAATATTGAGAGATAACTTTGTCACTTGGCTTTATAATATTCAAATTCCAGTGGGGAGTAATTGGTTGCTCCTGGGAGACTTTAATTTCATCAGATCAGAGGAAAATAGAAATAAACCTGGAGGGGATGTGAATGACATGTTCTTATTTAATGAAATAATTGCACATTTAGGTCTGCTTGAATTGCCCTTGAAAGGCAGGAGATTTACATGGTCAAATATGCAAGCTCAACCCTTGTTGGAGCAGCTTGATTGGTTTTTCACCAGTGCTGAATGGATATCCTCTTATCCAAATACTACTGTCATGCCTCTTTCTAATACTGCTTCAGATCATGTTCCATGTGTAGTTAATATTGATACTGTTATTCCAAAGGCTTCTATCTTTAGATTTGAAAGTTTTTGGGTAGACCAGCCAGGTTTCATGGATTGTGTGAAAAAAGCATGGGATACTAGCTCTACAAAGAAGTACACTTCTGCTATAATTGCTGGAAAATTTAAGGCATTAAGATATGCCTTGAAGCATTGGCACATGAACTTGTCCCAGTTAAAGTTCTATATTCAGCACTGTAATAAAGCTATTTTGATCTTGGATAATTTGGAAGATCAGAGGCCTCTTTTTGTCACAGAATTCAACTTCAGGAAAATTGTCAAGTTACATTTGGAGAACCTTTTGCAGATTGAATGCAATTATTGGAGAAAGAGATGTACAGTCAGATGGGCAAAGGTTGGAGAAGATAATACCAAGTTTTTTCATGCTATGGCCACACAAAGAAATAGAAGAAACACAATTTCAATGATTAAAGATGCTGATGAGAGGGTAGTTAATGATCATGCTGAAATAGCAGCTTTGCTTTGGTCAAGTTACAGAGATAGAATGGGCAATTCTGAAGGAATAAATATGCAGTATGATTTGCCAAGGTTAATTAATAGAATTCAAGGTCTGGAGGACATTTCTCAGCCTTTTTTGCAAGAGGAAATTGAGCTAGTCCTTAAGCAAATGCCACCTGATAAGTCACCAGGGCCAGATGGTTTCACTGGCCTTTTTCTGAAAAAATGCTGGCCCATTATAAAGCAAGATTTCTTCAAGCTTGTGCATGATTTTCATGAGGGTACACTGCAATTGCAGAATATCAATTAATCTTTTATCACTCTTGTCCCTAAAGTGCATAGCCCTGAGAGTGTTAATGATTATAGGACCATCTCCCTCACCAATGCTTTTTTAAAGTTCTTGACAAAATTAGTGGCCAGCAGATTCCAGCAAAGAATTCTTTCTTGTGTGCATAAGAATCAGTATGGGTTTATCAAGAGTAGAACTATACAGGACTGTGTAGCTTGGACCTTTGAGTATTTGTACCAGTGTCATGCTTCTAAGAAACCAGTAGTGATTATGAAGCTTGATTTTGCAAAGGCATTTGATACTATTGAGCATGAAGCAATTATTCAAGTGATGAGGCATATGGGGTTTGACAGTAAAACTATTCAGTGGGTCAAAGATATCCTTTCCTCCGGGACATCTAAAATTTTGTTAAATGGTGTGCCAGGAAAGCAATTCTTCTGTAAAAGGGGTGTGAGGCAAGGTGATCCTCTGTCACCAATCTTATATGTGCTGGGATCAGAGTTATTGCAGATAGTTATAAATGATGCCCTTGCACAAGGTTTGTTGTCTCTACCTATTGAGGTAGGAGACCCTGATTTTCCAATAGTTCAGTATGCAGATGATACCTTGCTCATCCTCCCAGCAGAAATGGATCAAGGGTTGCTTTGAAGGAAATCTTACATAAATTCTCCATCTCTACTGGGCTGAAAGTTAATTATCATAAGTCTAGTATGGTTCCAATCAATGTGAAAGAAGAAGAAATGCAGCAGCTAGCTAATGATTTTGGATGCCAAGTTGCCTCGCTCCCCTTCACTTATTTGGGTCTGCCACTGGGTACAACAAGTATCTCTAGCTTCTTATCTCAGGGGGCTAGGTTACAGTTGGTGGACTCTGCCTTGTCATCCATGTCTACATTCTTTTTATGTTCTATTCAGATTCCCCCTGGTATTTTGAATCAATTAAATAGAATTCTTAGGCAGTGTCTTTGGAGGGACAACATTGACACTCCTAAGCAGTCTTTGGCAGCTTGGGAAATGCTTTGTAAACCCAAGAGTAAGGGAGGAGTTGGCATTGTTAACTTTGAGAAGCATAATGAAGCCTTGTTGTTGAAATTTTTGGATAAGTTTTATAACAAGGCAGATATTCCATGGGTCAAGCTCATTTGGAGAACTTATTATCAGGCAACTGTCCCTCAGGCTGAGAATCTTTGTGGGTCTTTCTGGTGGAAGGATGTTTGTAAGTTCTTGGACAAATATAGACAGGTGGCAACAGTTTTGCCTGGAAAGGGGGATACTTTTATGTTCTGGTTGGATAGTTGGAAGTTTGAGAACTCTTCCACTCCTCTACATGAAAGGTATCCAAGAATTTTCTCTTATGCTTTGGATGAGAAGCTCATTGCTGAGGAGGTATATGCAGCAGCTGACATTTCACAGCTATTTCACCTGCCTCTCTCCCTACAAGCATTTGAGGAGTTACAGGAGTTGAGTGCTAATATGAGGCGTAATCCTCTGTCTGTGGGAAATGATTCTTCGACTTATTCCTGGGGAAGCACATATACTGCATCCAAATATTATAAGAAAATTCATGAGCACATTCAAGTCATGGGAATTTATAAATGGATATGGAAATCGTCCTGCATTATGAAGCACAAGTTCTTTGCATGGCTCTTAATCAGTGATCGTCTAAACACTAGAGACATGCTGAAGAGACGACACTGAAAGGTTACAGAAGACACTCATTGTGAATTATGTTTTGCTAGAGCTTATGAGGACAGAATGCACTTGTTCTTTGAGTGTAATTTTAGTCAGAGGGTTTGGGCATATCTGCAGATAGATTGGTTGCAGGGTAGTGATATTCAAACAGCAGCAGTCAGAGCAAGAGTGGGTTTTGCTAAACCTTTTTTCATGGAGGTGGTGATCCTTGCCTGTTGGAATATATGGAAGCAGAGAAATGACAAAATATTCCAGTATCAGAGGCCATCTTTTCAAGGATGGAAGAAGGGTTTTGTTCATGATATATCCATGCTTGTGCATAGGATTAAGAGGAAACACCTAGAACAACTTGTCGCCTGGATAGGCAGCCTCATTTAGCTCTCTTTCTTCTGTTAGTTGTACAGTTAGGTCTAACCCTTTGTTTTCTTTTTTGTACATACTTTTAATTTGATTTTAAGAAATTACTGTGGGGTTTTTTCCCCACAGTCTTAAGGTTAAAAAAAGGAAGTAGCCAGAAATTAGGTGTAAAAAATAACTCCAAGAAAGGAAACTTTTATTGTTCATAGAGGATGACATGCGGGACCCATGCGCCAGTAGCTTCCTCAACGTTTCAAAGGCGGCATGAGATCGAAAGAAAAAGGCAAGTGACCAAATATCAGGACCCGAAAATAATCCAAGAAAAGAAATTTTATTGTACATAGAGGATGACATGCGGGACCCATTTTGCAGTAGCGGTCTCAACGTTTCCAAGGTGGCACAGGACCAAAAGAAAAATAAAGTAGCCAGAAATCAGGGGGTGAAAAAATCCAAGAAAAGAAAGATTTCAATTGGGCTGCATCTGGACATCTGGGCCTTCGAACTATCCTGCTGGGCCTTTTGACTCGTACAATTTCAACCCACACCAAAACAGGAAAGTTCGGATTTTCTCAAAAAAAAACAGGAAAGTCCTATGCTTCGCAAAAAATAACAAGGAGATTCAACATATAAGTTTGTTTATGAGATTTAATTCATCCGTTTGCAATAGCTCAGAGCGAAATACACTGTTTATTGTATGCAAAATTATAAGATATCACATGTTTCTTGTACGGGGACGCTGACCCACGAGCCAGCAGCGTCGTCAACCTTTTAAAGGCGGCAGGGGATCGAAAAAAAACAAAAATCAGTTGGTAAAAAATCCAACAAAAGAAAACATTTATCGTTATGAGAGGATGACATGCGGGACTCATGAGGCAGCAGCATCCTCAACGTTTATTGTTTATAGAAGCTGACATGTGGGACCCGTGAGCCAGCAACGTCGACAATGTTTTAAAGGCGGCAGGAGATCGAAAGAAAAAATAAGCCAAAAATCAGTTGGTAAACAAAATCCAAGAAAAGAAATATTTACCGTTCTGAGAGGATGACATGTGGGACCCATGAGGCAGCACCATCCTCAACGATTCCAAGGCGACGGAGGATCAAAAGAAAAAAGGAAATATCCGAGAAATTAATTAGGGGTTCCAAATAAATCAATCAAAGGAAACTTTTATTGTTCATAGAGGATGACATGTGGGACCGACCTGCCAACGACGTCCTCATCGTTTCAAAGGGGGCGGGAGATCAAAAGAAAAAGGCAAATAGCCAGAAATTAGGGGTGAAAAATAACTCCAAGAAAGGAAACTTTTATTGTTCGTAGAGGATGACATGCGGGACCCATGAGCCAGCAGCTTACTCAACGTTTCAAAGGCGGCATGAGATCGAAAGAAAAAGGAAGTGACAAAATATCAGGAGACAAAGATAATCCAAGAAAAGAAACTTCATTGTACATAGAGGATGACATGCGGGTCCCATTTTGCAGCAGCGGTATCACCGTTTGAGAGGCGGCAGGGGATCGAAAGAAAAAGGCAAGTGACCAAATATGAGGTGCCAAAAAATCCAAGAAAAGAAAGTTTTATAGTACATAGAGGATGACATGCGGGTCCCATGAGCCTGCAGGTTCCTCAACGTTTCAAACGTGGCATGAGATCGAAAGAAAAGGCAAGTGACCAAATATCAGGAGCCAAAAATAATTCAAGAAAAGAAACTTGATTGTACATAGAGGATGACATGCGGGTCCCATGTAGCAGCAGCGGTATCACCGTTTGAAAGGATGCACGGGATCGAAAGAAAAAGGCAAGTGACCAAATATCAGGAGCCAAAAATAATCCAAGAAAAGAAATTTTATTGTACATAGAGGATGACATGCGGGTCCCATTTTGCAGCAGCGGTCTCAACGTTTCCAAGGCGGCACAGGACCAAAAGAAAAATGAAGTGGCCAGAAATCAGGGGTGAAAAAAATCCAAGAAAAGAAAGATTTCAATTGGGCTGCATCTGGACATCTGGGCCTTCGAACTATCCTACTGGGCCTTTTGACTCGTACAGTTTCAGCCCACTCCAAAACAGGAAAGTTCGGAATTTTCTAAAACAAAACAGGAAAGTCCTATGCTTCGCAAAAACAAAAAACAAGGAGATTCAACATATAAGTTTGTTTATGTAAAAATAAAGATTTAATTTATCCGTTTGAAATAGCTCAGAGCGCAATACACTGTTTATTGTCTGCAAAATAATCAAGATATCACATGTTTCTTGTACGGGGTGGCTGACATCGGGGACCCATGAGCCAGCAGCGTCGTCAACGTTTTAAAGGCGGCAGGGGATGGAAAGAAAAAATAAACCAAAAATACGTTGGTAAAAAATCCAAGAAAAGAAACATTTTCGTTACGAGAGGATGACATGCGGGACCCATGAGGCGACAGCATCCTCAGCGTTTATTGTTCATAGAGGCTGACATGTGGGACCCGTGAGCCAGCAGCGTCCTCAACGTTTTAAAGGCGGCAGGAGATCGAAAGAAAAAATAAGCCAAAAATTGTTTGGTAAACAAAATCCAAGAAAAAAACATTTACCGTTCTGAGAGGATGACATGCGGGACCCATGAGGCAGCAGCATCCTCAACGATTCCAAGGTGGCAGGAGATCAAAGGAAAAAAAGGAAATATCCAGAAATTAATTAGGGGTTCAAAAGAAATCCATCAAAGGAAACTTTTATTGTTCATAGAGGATGACATGTGGGACCGACCTGCCAACAGCGTCCTCTTCGTTTCAAAGGGGGCAGGAGATCAAAACAAAGAGGCAAATAGCCAGAAATTAGGGGTCAAAAATAACTCCAAGAAAGAAAACTTTTATTGTTCGGAGAGGATGACATGCGGGACCCATGAGCCAGCAGCTTACTCAACGTTTCAAAGGCGGCATGAGATCGAAAGAAAAAGGCAAGTGACAAAATATCAGGAGCCAAAGATAATCCAAGAAAAGAAACTTTATTGTACATAGAGGATGACATGCGGGTCCCATTTAGAAGCAGCGGTCTCTACGTTTCAAATGCGGCTTGAGATCGAAAGAAAAAGAAAGTTGATTGGACATAGAGGATGACATGCGGGTCCCATGAGTCAGCAGCTTACTCAATGTTTCCAAGGCGGCAGGGGATTAAAAGAAAAAGGAAATAGACAAAAATCAGAGGGTGAAAAAATCCAAGAAAATAAACTTTTATAGCACATAGAGGATGACATGCGGCTCCCATGAGTCAGCAGGTTCCTCAACGTTTCAAACGTGGCAAGATCGAAAGAAAAAGGCAAGTGACCAAATATCAGGATCCAAAAATAATTTAAGAAAAGAAACTTGATTGTACATAGAGGATGACATGCGGGTCCCATGAGTCAGCAGCTTACTCAACGTTTCCAAGGCGGCAGGGGATCAAAAGAAAAAAAGGAAATAGCCAAAAATTAGAGGGTGAAAAAAAATCCAAGAAAATAAACTTTTATAGCACATAGAGGATGACATGCGGGTCCCATGAGCCAGCAGGTTCCTCAATGTTTCAAACGTGGCATGAGATCGAAAGAAAAAGGCAAGTGACCAAATATCAGGATCCAAAAATAATTCAAGAAAAGAAACTTGATTGTACATAGAGGATGACATGCGGGTCCCATGAGTTAGCAGCTTACTCAACGTTTCCAAGGCGGCAGGGGATCAAAAGAAAAAGGAAATAGCCAAAAATCAGAGGGTGAAAAAAAATCCAAGAAACTAAACTTTTATAGCATATAGAGGATGACATGCGGGTCCCATGAGCCAGCAGGTTCCTCAACGTTTCAAACGTGGCATGAGATGGAAAGAAAAAGGCAAGTGACCAATATCAGGAGCCAAAAAAAATCCAAGAAAAGAAAGTTTTATAGTACATAGAGGATGACATGCGGGTCCCATTTAGCAGCAGCGGTATCACCGTTTGAGAGGCGACAGGGGATCGAAAGAAAAAGGCAAGTGACCAAATATCAGGAGCCAAAAAAATCCAAGAAAAGAAAGTTTTATAGTACATAGAGGATGACATGCGGGTCCCATGAGTCAGCAGCTTACTCAACGTTTCCAAGGCGGCAGGGGATCAAAAGAAAAAGGAAATAGCCAAAAATCGGAGGGTGAAAAAAATCCAAGAAAATAAACTTTTATAGCACATAGAGGATGACATGCGGGTCCCATGAGCCAGCAGGTTCCTCAATGTTTCAAACGTGGCATGAGATCGAAAGAAAAAGGCAAGTGACTAAATATCAGGATCCAAAAATAATTCAAGAAAAGAAACTTGATTGTACATAGAGGATGACATGTGGGTCCCATGAGTCAGCAGCTTACTCAACGTTTCCAAGGCGGCAGGGGATCAAAAGAAAAAGGAAATAGCCAAAAATCAGAGGGTAAACAAAAATCCAAGAAAATAAACTTTTATAGCATATAGAGGATGACATGCGGGTCCCATGAGCCAGTAGGTTCCTCAACGTTTCAAACGTGGCATGAGATGGAAAGAAAAAGGCAAGTGACCAAATATCAGGAGCCAAAAAAATCCAAGTAAAGAAAGTTTTATAGTACATAGAGGATGACATGCGGGTCCCATTTAGCAGCAGCGGTATCACCGTTTGAGAGGCGGCAGGGGATCGAAACAAAAAGGCAAGTGACCAAATATCAGGAGCCAAAAAAATCCAAGAAAAGAAAGTTTTATAGTACATAGAGGATGACATGCGGGTCCCATTTAGCAGCAGCGGTATCACCGTTTGAGAGGCGGCAGGGGATCGAAAGAAAAAGGTAAGTGACCAAATATGAGGTGCCAAAAAAATCCAAGAAAAGAAAGTTTTATAGTACATAGAGAATGACATGCGGGTCCCATTTAGCAGCAGCGGTTTCACCGTTTGAGAGGCGGCAGGGGATCGAAAGAAAAAGGCAAGTGACCAAATTTGAGGTGCCAAAAATAACTCCAAGAAAAGAAAGTTGATTGCTCATAGAGGATGACATGCGGGTCCCATTTAGCAGCAGCGGTCTCAACGTTTCCAAGGCGGCAAGGGATCAAAAGAAAAAGGAAGTAGCCAGAAATCAGGGGGTCAAAAAAAATCCAAGAATAGAAAGAATTTTTGTTCATAGAGGATGACATGCGGGACCCATGATCCTGCATCGTAAACGGCTCGATTGGAGAGCGTTGAACGAGATGGCGCGATCGAGAAAAAAACAATGCCAGAAAGGCTTCCATCAGGGCCCTACATCCCTGGGCGGTGCGGATTTGCATTGACTCGGCCGGCTTAACCCGAGAATTCGAGATGCACCACGTCCCGGGCCACCATACGCGACGTTTTGGCCGTTTTCGTCGGGCTAGGTGCCCTCAAAAACGAGAAAAAAAAAGTTTTGACTTGCACAACGGAGAGACCAAAAATCGTCGGCCATGGTGCACCAGCAACCATGGCGCGACTTCAACTTCGTCGGCCATGGCAACTTTTCTTGTAGTGCAGCGTCTGCCACGTGTCAGTTTGCATGACGTCAGCAGTCAACGGGCTCCCGAAAACACTTCTGCAACGGTCTGATTTTCCGTGGCGGAAGGGCGCCCGAACGCGAGGGACCGAAAAAAACGTGGTATGACTTTGCCTGACGCAGTTTCGACCACAGAAACCATATCGTCGGGTTAGGCCCATAGGCGACGAAAAATGGACCTTAGTGGACGATTTTGGGACGTTGTGTATTTGAACTTTTCTTGTAATGATCTACACCACACCGGAAGAGATCCACCACCATAGTTCATCCATTCCTTCTCCCGTCTCCTCCATAGTCATAGCCATTACCACTGTGATAGAGATCTTGAGAATTGCAGCCAATGTAAAAATATTGTGATTTCAATAAAGTATTTGCAACAATGATTTCTATCTTTAATCTTGATAGCATGTGTGAGTAGTACTCACGGGTCGCGGGTTGGGGCAAATCCTCGCAACGTTTATAAGTATATAATCTCATGAATATGTGCAAGAACTGAATAGGAGGCTTGCAATCTTGTATCCTTGTCTCTTTGCCTCGATTCCATGATTTGCAGGTACCCATGTCTATCGGATCGATCAAGAGAAGAGGTGGGATGAGGGGAGAACGGCGTGCTATTGTGAAACCTCAGTGACAGAAAGGGGAAAGTAACGGTACACTTTTAGTGATTCACTCGGGATGAACGGCCAATCATCTAGCTTAATGCTTTGGTATGTATTCATTTACTTAATAATTTTTGTTACACACGGCTATGGGAACAATCGTTGGACCAAGAGACTCTTTTCACCTTTGGCTTTAGGGGCAATATTATTTATGGATGTGTTGCTCACAAATCTCTTATCACTATTTTATTTACTACACATTTATACTTCAGTTCTATATGTATTCATAGATGCAGGAGAATCCTTGACCCTTGCCTATTTCTATAATTGGACACAACATAAAACAAACTAAACTAGAAAGGTCTAGCAAGCATAAAATTAAACCAACTAGCAAATCTTCTAGACGTTTCCTTTATTCCATTTTAGTTGTGCTTCCTAAGTTTCGATTAAACCTAGGTCTTCTAGGGGAAAAGATTACAATACTACAATCCATAATCCGGATCGAAGGTATAAACCCTTTTTCTAGCACCATTGTCGGGGAAGCAATTTCGCTATTCTGGTAAGGTTACTAGAGACCTTGTTATTAGTTTCATTTTTGTTTTTTTGTTTTATTTATTGTCATTAATTTACCTTTTGTTATCTATTTGAAAACCCAAAAAATTAGTTACTTGTTCTTTTATTTGTCATAATTAAAATACCAAAAAGATAGGAACCATGGCACAAAAGATGCTTGGGGAATATGATATTTTGAATGATGATTTTTTTCATGCACCTATTACTCAGTCTGTTGTCATAGCGGAGAACATGAAATTAAGCCTAACCTTTTGACTTTGGTCCAACAGAACCAATTTGGCCAATGAGGATTTAGGTATGCACTTGAATACATTTACTGAGATATGCGATATGATGCACATTAAAGATGTCAACCCCTATGCGGTAAAACTTTGCTTGTTTCCTTTTTCATTGAGAGGAAAAGCAAAATACTGGTTGCTGGCTTTGCCTAAAGGCACTATTACTTCATGGGAGGAATGCACTAATATCTTTATGACTAAGTTTTTTCCCTTCAGCAAAGACTATGCAGCTACGATCTAATATTACAGGTTTTAGACAAGAAGACCGCAAGCCACTAGCGCTTGCATCGGAAAGGATGAAGGAAGCCATCATGAACTGTCCAAGTCATGGAATGGAGGACTGGTTAATTCTCCACTTATTTTATAATGCCCTTAACCTAATGTCAAATTCTATGCTTGATATTGCAGCTAGAGGTTCATTCATGAGCAAGCAAGTCGAAGTTGCTAGAATACTTTTAGATGATATGCAAAGCAACCATGCCCAATGGAATGTAGAGAGATCATCCTCAATAAAGGTGAATTCAATCACCGAAGGTAATAATGAAGAGCTTACTTCAAAGGTAGAAGAGCTTCTAAATATCTTGAAGGGTAAGGAAAATACCCAAGTTAATGCCATCACCAATTCTAATGTTGAGGAAATAGACTTCGTAGATATAAATCCTTATAACCCTGCATGGAAGAGTCAAAACTTTGGCTCGAATTTTCAAAAGCAATACACTAATCCTGCAGGAGTTCAAATAACAACTACAATAATGGCAGTGGAGCAAGCAATAGTAATGTTTCTATTGAAAGCACTTTCAAAAAATGTATGCATGCTCAAACTGAACAAAACAATACCCTTACAAAACTCACTGAGAATCATAGTACTATGTTAGGGATTTTGTCTAACCAAACTGATTCTCTTAAGAATGATGTTCATGTTCTAAAGGAATGGACAAAGACCGTTGAGGCACAATTGGGCAAGATAGCTGAAAGCCAAACTATAATACTTGCAAGATTTGCGGGGTTGCCCGAACTAAATCCCGTTGAAGATCTCAAGATGATGAGAATCAAGGAAGATAACGGAGATCCAGAAGAGCTAGACTATTGCAATGCTCCATCACCGGACTATTACGTGGAAGATCTTGTGAAGATGAGAACTGCTAAGAATCCTGGAATTGATCAAGTTAACGGTACTACGTACCGACAATTTATTCATGAAGTAGCATGCAAAGTTCGAGAGTTAGAACAACCATATGAGAAGCTAGCTGAAAAACTCCCAGCTAAGCTTGATGACATATTTGAGCCCACTATTAAAATTCATATTGGAGTGAATGAGGTTGCTGCACTTTTTGATCTTGGTGCAAGCGTCTCAACTATTCCAAAAAGTTTATTTGATAAATTAAAATTTTGGACCTTTTAAACAACTGAGCTAAGACTTCACTTAGCGGATTCAACCTATAAACAAGTTGTAGGAACTAAAATGAATATTGTGTTAGAAATTAAAAGATGTCTTGCTCTTATTAACCTTGTTATTGTGGACATGCCTGTGGGGACCCCGGACTAGCTGTCCGAAATTCCCTGTTATGTATACAGTTCACGATCCCATGATCAGTGCGCCGTGAACACATAACCGAACTGATATCAAATTACACCATCCATTACAAAGCGGAATAAGAAAATTACAACATGGTCACACGACCAATACTTACATAATAGCCTCGAAGGGCCTAACTAAAACATCGAGTAGCATCATCACTTCAAGCAGCATGAGTACCCAAGTCATCTGCCAAAACCCTACGAGCAACCGAGCGGGAAGACGTTCCTAGCTCGCATAGACGTCGTCAACTCCTTCTTCTTCGTCGATTTCCTCCAAGTCCGGCCAAGTAAATAGCCGGGGACAAAGCCGTGAGTACATTTGAATTGTACTCGCAAACCATCAAGAAGGTGATAACAATTCTAACTAAAGAAGACAAGAGAGGAAGAGTAGTTTCTCTTGTGGATATAGCATGTGGAAGAGAAGAGATGTTTTTGGTGGAGATAGCGTCCCAACTTCTCAATCGAAGGGGACACTCCAAGAATTTATCTAAGACATCTCTATATCTCTATTGAAGAAGAGTTCCTCTTCATGAAAACACTAGGAAGGGTCACCCCATTTTGTTTCATTTTCCTCAACCATCTCCACATGGTCGGCACAACATCTTTCCCGTACCCTTCCGGTACTTCCAACACACATTTCCTTTGGAAATCATTTTCAAAACCAAAACTCGACACGGCTACGTAACGGCCATCCCAACCGTCCATGACCGCGGACGCGGCTATTCGAATAGATTTTTACTCTGCAGAGTTTGCACACTTTCCCCACCTCTATCCGGATACCTATCGTGTGGGCATCATCCCCGCATAACAACATATGCCACGACGGATACCCGAACATAGCCTTTCGTCCATTCGACTTAGCAAGAGGTCCTACCCTATGGAGTATGTACCTCCCCGGCACCGTGGCAGCTCACCTCCCTTTGAGCGTGGCTCCACCGCCAAGCCAGGAGACCCATAGTGTCTTCCGGACGGGTCAGCCCCGAAGGCCTCCCGTTATACTATTGTCCCAACCATGACAACCCGGACTCGGGGGTAACCGTACCCTTGTATAGTTATGCGGTGCCTCATGCTAAGAAGAACAAATGTCAAGCTAAGCTCCGTGCCCACGTTGGAGTAGTGTGGTTGCGCGGGTTAATTGTTCCGGGCGAATACAGAGAACCATGTGTCGTTTTTCTCAAAAACCCAAGTCACACACACCTTCCTCCCAACCATCTTTGTCAAGATCCTTTCCTTTCATAAACCATACGCTTGGGTAAGATTGTCTCACCCAAGGTTTTCATAAACATTTACAACAAGGTAAACCTTGAGGGGTTCCCAATCTAAAGTTTCATGAGTTGAACTAATACAACACTATGGCCGAGATGAGGGTCATCACGCCATTGAGGGTATGAAAAAGAGGTATTGGAGTGGATCATACTTGCTTGAGCTAAGCATGTATTATGACAACACAAGAGGAAATATACTTTCAGATTTGTGGTGCTATCTAACCCAATCAATAGATAGATAGGGATGAGAATTGACCAACACTAACACCATTAAGGGAAAACAGGCATACTCATCACAATTTGAGAATACACCAAAAACATGGTATTGATACATCTACACTAGAAGGGGGTGTAGTATGAATCTTGTCCCGAGGTGGAACATATTCCAACTAAATATAGAAAGCAAGTTGGATAGCAATGGCCATGATACCATACACCCAACCAATTACCAAGACCTTGACAAGATAAATCTACTAGAGGTACCATGTTTGCATCCAAGCATAGATGACAACAATATGGAGATCATCACACATAGAACCAAGATGCTATTGATAGCACAAGTGACATCCAAAGAGACATCATATCAGAGATCAAAAGATGGCTTGCCTTGGCTTATTTGTCCCTGGACTTCTTCAACTTCATCAATATAAGAATCCCGTCAATATAAATAAAATCCTTGTCCGAACCACTTCTTCTTCTTCTCCGGAATCGTTCGCATCTATCGTCGGGAAATATAAAAGGAACACAATCAATCACATTGCACCAATCATAACAAGCATGCAACATTCAACAATCAACAAGCAATAGCTAACCACCTTACTACGGGCTAACATACAAAGAACTTATAGATACTACAAAGCAACTAAAAGAGAACCCATTTTATTTACCTAGTAAAGGTATGAGAGTATCATAACTTAGCAATTGCCTCTCTCGGTATAACCATGGCACAACTAAGTATCCCCTGGTAGATAACATCATAAAGAGGACAAGTGCATTAGTTTGGCATCCCAAACATTCACAACATAATTTCAAACATTTTTGGAAACGTAGAAATCAGTTTTCCTAATTTAGTTTGCTCACTTAACACTATACAATAATAGGAAGCAAGCAAGATACCACACCATTTGAAAACTCAAGTGAAACAATAGAACTAATGTTAAGTTGCAGAGATTTTAGTTTGCAAGCATAAAACAAGGGTTGTCCACCTCTACTAAAAAGAGTTGTTCAAGGGTTTTAAATAAACCGAAAAGTTTTGCTTCAGCAATGCATGTCACACATAAACATTACTAACAGTAAGAAATATGTATGAACAGAGACTAATAATATTTTTCCTATATAGCCAGTACTAATACAAGACTAACCCAATTGGATTCACTCAAAAATATTAAACCTACAAATTTAGGAATTTGTTTGAATCTGGCTGTACAAAAAACAAGATCTGTAAGCCATAAATCGTAGAAAAATCCTAAAAATATGAGGCCACTGGCATTTGAAAGATATTTAAACATAGACTCACACACAATTGGATTTGGGTTCAAATTATTTCTGAAACTCTCACAAATGGATTTACAAGTTTACTGCATGTTTTCACCATTTGCTTTAACTATGGAATTGCAGAACAGATAAAGGTTTGAAACTTGTTTGAGATGATTAAGAAAACATTCAGTAATCCTACAGAAGTGGAATCACTCAATTAGGTTCAAAAATGGATTTTTGATGAATTAAAAGCTAACAGCCATGTCTGCAGAACATACAGAACAAGTTTAATTCATCAAAAATCATACACAAATCATAAAAATATGAGGTCTGCTGCATCTGCAAGGTATTGAATAGGTGGTTCTTACCCAGTTGGTTTCATTCAAAAATTCGTCTCCAAGCTCCTGGTTTAATTCGACAAAGTCAGATCTGACCAGAACTTGATCTGTGAACCATTTCAGTTTCAGAAGGTCAATCGAAGTGAAACCACCTCCAAAATGAAGGTATTGGAGAGGGCTTTCACCCACAGTTGAGTTTGCTCAAAAAGGTTTTGTAAAACGGAAGAAATCTAACAAACAGTGATTCTGCATGTTTGCAGAACTTTATTTACCATGCAAAATCCGTAACGAATTTGAGGATGAGACCAACGCCAAGTTGTAGATCTTTTCAATACCTATCTGCGGAACTTTGAATCACTCGATTTGGATCTGCACACAAGATTTGACGGATTTTACAAGTTCGTACCAGAATCTGAAACAGCAAGATAGCAGAAATTACAGCAAGGTTTTGGACGAACTTTGCTCAAGAACTTCAGATCTGAGGATAGCTCAAACTTCTCCATGCTTGGACCAACATGCACCTGCATCAAGATCCAATCTTGTGAGAGGAGAAAGGAGAAAGGAAGCTGGATTCATCCAAGGTTAGGGGAGAAGAGAGTGAGAGAGATGCTCTCATGGTGAGGGAAAGCTTGAGGGAGAGGGAGAGCTTCATGTTGGTGGATTTCCATGGCCATGGCCGGCCATGGAGCCTTGGGGGAGCAGCAGCTCGTGGGGGAGAGGTAGGAGAGGGATGGGAGTGAGTGGAGGAAGGAGTGGGAAGTGAAAAAAAATGAGGCAAAGGAGGAGGGAGTGGCCGGCCAAGCTCTTTAAATAGAGGGAGGATGGTTGGCTGCCTCCTTTTGATTGGCCAAGGTGGGTGGCTGCCCATTTAGTGATTTGGGTAGTTGGGAGGCAAGCCTTGTGGAGGAAGGAAGTGAGGAGAAGAGGGCTGGCCGAAATTTGCATGCACATACAATGGCCGGCTTCATCCTTGCCAAACATAAGTGAACAAACAAGGAGATGCACAACATCCATGTGTGTAGGCCAAGGCATGATGTTGAGGAGATGAAGTCAATGAGTGACTTTAATGATGATAAGAATATGAGTGGATTCATATAGATAAAAAGAAGTGTGAGGTGATATGTACTCTAAGGATAATTCCCACCACTTAGGTTGTGACAAACATAAGATGAAAATAGATCCAAAGGTATAGTTGAAGAATAAAACTTTTTATTTGAATTCAAAATTGAAAAGATTGGGATTGACCACATGCAACAATGCATGAGCATGCCAAGGTAGATGGGTAATGTTGATTTGATGAAGTAAGAATGAAAAGAGAGAGGTGTTAATAAACATTGGTGCCAATGTTGAGGAATGAAGCACTTTGATCAAGTGATCAACTTGGCCAAAAGATGATGGTGGTTTAGACAATTGTAGAGCAAGGCTAAGAGAGATGGTGAGTGAAATAACCATACTCACAAGGATGAATATGGTGGCATAAGCCGTCAACATGAGGTCAAGATGATGATGGTAAACCATACAAGAGTGAGATGTGATGAATGAATGGAAGTTGTTAATTAGATCTGGAACTTTACAGAGGTGGGTCTCCACCACTATGAGAGTTGATCAAAATGTTGGATAGGGTTTATATTGAACTTTCCTTTGAAAACATTTTGAAAGAGATCCAATGATTTTTAAAACAAAATGGGTCTACTTGCATAATAATGCCAAATAGATTTTTCCCTTGTGTTAACAAAAGGTGCAAGGATGGCACATGTACCAAAACCATGCACTTAAAAGAAGGAAGAAAAGCAAATGCCTTTATAGAAAGTCTTTTTTGGGTTGAAGGGAATGGGATGATACAAAATACCATCCACAATCTCTCTTGTTATTTGAAGAAAACATTTAAGGAGTTTTAATAACAAGGAGTGATTTTTTTGTGGCTAAAACCAGGGAAGAAAAACAATAGGGTTTTTGAGAAAGAAAACTAATTTAGGAAGGAGTGTTCTCAAGGGTAGATGGTGGCTACAAAATGTACCCATCATACCTACTCTTGGTTTTGTGGATATTAAAATTGGATTAAATAAACACAAGAGGTAAAAGAGGAAGAAGTGATCTGGTGCTGAATCATTGGATAGGATACCAGATCAAGTGATTATAGAGTTGCAAGTGGAGGATGTGACATGTAAGATGTGGAAGTTGCAGAGGGTGTTGTATAGAAGAGATCCATGCACTGAGGTTACCAAAAACAGTTGTGGGTGCTAAGAGATCAATTGCCAAAGTTGGAATCTTTAAGCCTGTCAACACAGATGGTTGACTTGGCTTCAGAATCAACCAGGATGAGTGTGTATAAGATAAAGATGTAGCAAGGGGTAGATGATACCAAGTTTTGAATTAAGGATGATTTGAGCTAGATTTTCACAAAGAGGAATATTAAGATGACACACTCATGTTGCCACCAGGAGAAGGGTTTGATGTAGTAAAAAGGAAAACAATTCTTCCTAAGCCACACATGTGTTTTATTTAGTGAGTTGCTTGTTTAACCACTAGAGGTGTTGTTATTAAGGGTAGCTCAAAACAAAACTCAACAAGCAAATCAAGACAATTTTTCTACCAACGAGATCAAGGCAATTCATCATAACAAACAGATCAAGGCAATTCATGTTAATTAGTCTATAGAAAAAGTTTTTGTTCCCCCTAATTTTTGCACTTTGGATAATTAAACAAGCTTGCAAAAAGTTGGGGTGTTACAGATCTTCCACCCTTAAACTAATCTCGTCCCGAGATTACTGAGCGTAGAACTAGAGGGGTTGTAAAGTTTAACTAAATTCAGACTCCATTCTTCTGTAGATGTGCCGTTGTTGAGAGGGTTGCAACTTCAGCTTCTTTAGAGACATGGTAGCTTCTGGCCGAGGGCAAGCTTCATGAAGAGGTTGGCTACTCCGTGGAGGTGTTAGATCTGTAGCTTCTTCATGATCCTAGCGGAGGTTCAAGACTGTGGGAGGGTTAGTGCACCCAACGGTGCTTGAGCAGGGCTGAAAACTCTTTAGAGTTAGCTTGATTTTAGTGGAAGTCGAAGTCTTCCACCCTTAAGATTGTTCAGCGGGGTTCCTGAAATCATGGAGCCTCAGCCACGGGTCTTGTCGGGCGCTTTTTGGAGAGGTCATTGATCTCCTTTCTTGAGTTGAAAACATCTTCAGAGGGCGTTGTGTAGTCCACGGCTTCAAGAGGCACTCACGATGTTAACTAAACCATAGGGGACGCGCAGTGAGTTAGTAAGTTGATGGAACACCTAGTTGGTATCCGTATGAAGCAGCAACAGGGGTCGTCGAAGACAATCTTCAGCTTGAGGGTCGGTGTGGACTTGTATCAGTTAAGAAGTGAGCGGGTAAATTACACCTAATCTTGAGTCCTGAGGTATCTTCAGGAGCTTCACTTGATGAGGACCAGATGGACCATGTAATGTAGCTTGTCTTTGACGCTAATGTTCTCTCATCTAGTTAGACGGTGTGTTAGGGGGTATTTTCAAGAAGATATCCTAGAGGTTAGCGCGATTATACTCCCGGTTTAGACCAAGTTAGTAAGTCTTCTGGTAGAGGTGCAGTCACTCTTGAAGGTAGAGGCTTCTGCGTTCTTGATGAAGTGGAGATGTTTCAGCGGATCTTGAAGGTATTGGCTTTTGCTTTCTTGGCGTAGTAGAGATGCTTCAGATGACCTTGAAAGTAGTCGGCGTAGATAGGGGTCTGAGTTAGTTTACCTGATGGTTGAAAAACAACTGCTAACGGGTTTAGAGTTAGAGTCTTTCGTTAATCTACCCAACTAACTAGTTAGCAATACATCGGCAAGGCAAATTTTAATCCTATCATTACATGCGACACCCATACAATCATAACCAGAGACAAAATACCACTAACAGAGGCTACTGGTATTTTTCCTAGATGCACAGAAACAAAACAAGATCAACACAATTGGAATCATTCAAAAATATTTATTTTTCAATTTTTGAGACTCAAAATACTACCCAGAAACAGTGATCAAGTTTTATTTACTAAAAATCGCACAAAAATCCTAAAATTACAAGGTCAGAGGCATCTGAAAGATAATTTCATACTGGTTCTAGTGCAATTGGAATCACATCAATCGGAGCTACCAAACTATTTTTATTAGCAAAACAGTACACTGGCAGATTTCCATTTTTAATTTATGTTTTACAAATTTCAAACAATTAAAAAGGGCGGAAACGTCTAAATAGCAAGACATACATGCACACAACAAACAGATGCAAACACTCAAGGCAGCACACAAGGTAACTACAAGCAATCATCAAACTAGACATGGTACTCTAAGTACCCAGAGATTCCTAATGCGCTGGGGTAGCTAAATCAAAGATATTGAGTTTGTCCTATCCATCCTATTGGTTTGGGGCTGGTCACATATGTCGACGTCTTCATATCGTCAGCATCAGCTTCAACTTGGATCCTTGTAGCAGTTGGTGGTGAAGGGGCCGGGTGTTGATTCGTTGATGTTGAGGCGGAGGAGAAAACTGTGTAGAACTTCTTGTCTCGGCATCCCGGAAGCATGAGGTCTTCGAAAAGGTAGCTGTTGAGGTGCTCCTGAAGTTAAGATCTTCTCGTGGCTGGCCTAAAAATTACTAGTCAAGAACTGAGGACTTGATCCTCGACGACTGCAAAAAGTGCAAGCCCATGGAGAAAGAAGGTCAGCTCCTTGACAGATTTTGGTGACGACCGAAGGCATGACGTTATCATCCCTATATGTGCACACTAAGTCGGCCTCCAATCTTCAATAACTGCGGTTGGAGATATATGAGTCTTCCTGAGAGATTGAGCCATCTTCGAGTTCGAGTCTCCGGTCTGAGTTGGGTACATCGTCCAATATGTAGGTTTGAAGTGGATGAGACAATAGAGTAAGAATTTTCAAACACTTCTATAAAGCGGAGAGATAAGAATTTAGAAGTTTTGAAGAAACAAGAGGAGTAGAAGCTATGCTTCCGACTAACGAAAGAATTTGTTTGGTAAATAGTTTTGCCCAAGTACTTGTTTCTTAACTAACGTCCATGCTAACTAAGGTCTCCTACAGTCAGGATGGCTCGATACCAGCTACGTGGGGACCCCGGACTAGCTGTCCGAAATTCCCTGTTATGTATACGAGTTCACGATCCCATGATCAGTGCGCCGTGAACACATAACCGAACTGATATCAAATTACACCATCCATTACAAAGCGGAATAAGAAAATTACAACATGGTCACACGACCAATACTTACATAATAGCCTCGAAGGGCCTAACTAAAACATCAGAGTAGCATCATCACTTCAGCAGCGCAGTACCCAAGTCATCTGCCAAAACCCTACAGGCAACTGACTGGGAAGACGTTCCTAGCTCGCATAGACGTCGTCAACTCCTTCTTCTTCTGTCGATTTCCTCCAAGTCTGGCCAAGTAAATAGCCAGGGACAAAGCCGTGAGTACATTTGAATTGTACTCGCAAACCATCAAGAAGGTGATAACAATTCTAACTAAAGAAGACAAGAGAGGAAGAGTAGTTTCTCTTGTGGATATAGCATGTGGAAGAGAAGAGATGTTTTTGGTGGAGATAGCGTCCCAACTTCTCAATCGAAGGGGACACTCCAAGAATTTATCTAAGACATCTCTATATCTCTATTGAAGAAGAGTTCCTCTTCATGAAAACACTAGGAAGGGTCACCCCATTTTGTTTCATTTTCCTCAACCATCTCCACATGGTCGGCACAACATCTTTCCCGTACCCTTCCGGTACTTCCAACACACATTTCCTTTGGAAATCATTTTCAAAACCAAAACTCGACACAGCTCTGTAACGGCCATCCCAACCGTCCATGACCGCGGACGCGGCTATTCGAATAGATTTTTACTCTGCAGAGTTTGCACACTTTCCCCACCTCTATCCGGATACCTATCGTGTGGGCATCATCCCCGCATAACAACATATGCCACGACGGATACCCGAACATAGCCTTTCGTCCATTCGACTTAGCAAGAGGTCCTACCCTATGGAGTATGTACCTCCCCGGCACCGTGGCAGCTCACCTCCCTTTGAGCGTGGCTCCACCGCCAAGCCGGGAGACCCATAGTGTCTTCCGGACGGGTCAGCCCCGAAGGCCTCCCGTTATACTATTGTCCCAACCATGACAACCCGGACTCGGGGTAACCGTACCCTTGTATAGTTATGCGGTGCCTCATGCTAAGAAGAACAAATGTCAAGCTAAGCTCCGTGCCCACGTTGGAGTAGTGTGGTTGCGCGGGTTAATTGTTCCGGGCGAATACAGAGAACCATGTGTCATTTTTCTCAAAAACCCAAGTCACACACACCTTCCTCCCAACCATCTTTGTCAAGATCCTTTCCTTTCATAAACCATACGCTTGGGTAAGATTGTCTCACCCAAGGTTTTCATAAACATTTACAACAAGGTAAACCTTGAGGGGTTCCCAATCTAAAGTTTCATGAGTTGAACTAATACAACACTATGGCCGAGATGAGGGTCATCACGCCATTGAGGGTATGAAAAAGAGGTATTGGAGTGGATCATACTTGCTTGAGCTAAGCATGTATTATGACAACACAAGAGGAAATATACTTTCAGATTTGTGGTGCTATCTAACCCAATCAATAGATAGATAGGGATGAGAATTGACCAACACTAACACCATTAAGGGAAAACAGGCATACTCATCACAATTTGAGAATACACCAAAAACATGGTATTGATACATCTACACTAGAAGGGGTGTAGTATGAATCTTGTCCCGAGGTGGAACATATTCCAACTAAATATAGAAAGCAAGTTGGATAGCAATGGCCATGATACCATACACCCAACCAATTACCAAGACCTTGACAAGATAAATCTACTAGAGGTACCATGTTTGCATCCAAGCATAGATGACAACAATATGGAGATCATCACACATAGAACCAAGATGCTATTGATAGCACAAGTGACATCCAAAGAGACATCATATCAGAGATCAAAAGATGGCTTGCCTTGGCTTATTTGTCCCTGGACTTCTTCAACTTCATCAATATAAGAATCCCGTCAATATAAATAAAATCCTTGTCCGAACCACTTCTTCTTCTTCTCCGGAATCGTTCGCATCTATCGTCGGGAAATATAAAAGGAACACAATCAATCACATTGCACCAATCATAACAAGCATGCAACATTCAACAATCAACAAGCAATAGCTAACCACCTTACTACGGGCTAACATACAAAGAACTTATAGATACTACAAAGCAACTAAAAGAGAACCCATTTTATTTACCTAGTAAAGGTATGAGAGTATCATAACTTAGCAATTGCCTCTCTCGGTATAACCATGGCACAACTAAGTATCCCCTGGTAGATAACATCATAAAGAGGACAAGTGCATTAGTTTGGCATCCCAAACATTCACAACATAATTTCAAACATTTTTGGAAACGTAGAAATCAGTTTTCCTAATTTAGTTTGCTCACTTAACACTATACAATAATAGGAAGCAAGCAAGATACCACACCATTTGAAAACTCAAGTGAAACAATAGAACTAATGTTAAGTTGCAGAGATTTTAGTTTGCAAGCATAAAACAAGGGTTGTCCACCTCTACTAAAAAGAGTTGTTCAAGGGTTTTAAATAAACCGAAAAGTTTTGCTTCAGCAATGCATGTCACACATAAACATTACTAACAGTAAGAAATATGTATGAACAGAGACTAATAATATTTTTCCTATATAGCCAGTACTAATACAAGACTAACCCAATTGGATTCACTCAAAAATATTAAACCTACAAATTTAGGAATTTGTTTGAATCTGGCTGTACAAAAAACAAGATCTGTAAGCCATAAATCGTAGAAAAATCCTAAAAATATGAGGCCACTGGCATTTGAAAGATATTTAAACATAGACTCACACACAATTGGATTTGGGTTCAAATTATTTCTGAAACTCTCACAAATGGATTTACAAGTTTACTGCATGTTTTCACCATTTGCTTTAACTATGGAATTGCAGAACAGATAAAGGTTTGAAACTTGTTTGAGATGATTAAGAAAACATTCAGTAATCCTACAGAAGTGGAATCACTCAATTAGGTTCAAAAATGGATTTTTGATGAATTAAAAGCTAACAGCCATGTCTGCAGAACATACAGAACAAGTTTAATTCATCAAAAATCATACACAAATCATAAAAATATGAGGTCTGCTGCATCTGCAAGGTATTGAATAGGTGGTTCTTACCCAGTTGGTTTCATTCAAAAATTCGTCTCCAAGCTCCTGGTTTAATTCGACAAAGTCAGATCTGACCAGAACTTGATCTGTGAACCATTTCAGTTTCAGAAGGTCAATCGAAGTGAAACCACCTCCAAAATGAAGGTATTGGAGAGGGCTTTCACCCACAGTTGAGTTTGCTCAAAAAGGTTTTGTAAAACGGAAGAAATCTAACAAACAGTGATTCTGCATGTTTGCAGAACTTTATTTACCATGCAAAATCCGTAACGAATTTGAGGATGAGACCAACGCCAAGTTGTAGATCTTTTCAATACCTATCTGCGGAACTTTGAATCACTCGATTTGGATCTGCACACAAGATTTGACGGATTTTACAAGTTCGTACCAGAATCTGAAACAGCAAGATAGCAGAAATTACAGCAAGGTTTTGGACGAACTTTGCTCAAGAACTTCAGATCTGAGGATAGCTCAAACTTCTCCATGCTTGGACCAACATGCACCTGCATCAAGATCCAATCTTGTGAGAGGAGAAAGGAGAAAGGAAGCTGGATTCATCCAAGGTTAGGGGAGAAGAGAGTGAGAGAGATGCTCTCATGGTGAGGGAAAGCTTGAGGGAGAGGGAGAGCTTCATGTTGGTGGATTTCCATGGCCATGGCCGGCCATGGAGCCTTGGGGGAGCAGCAGCTCGTGGGGGAGAGGTAGGAGAGGGATGGGAGTGAGTGGAGGAAGGAGTGGGAAGTGAAAAAAAATGAGGCAAAGGAGGAGGGAGTGGCCGGCCAAGCTCTTTAAATAGAGGGAGGATGGTTGGCTGCCTCCTTTTTGATTGGCCAAGGTGGGTGGCTGCCCATTTAGTGATTTGGGTAGTTGGGAGGCAAGCCTTGTGGAGGAAGGAAGTGAGGAGAAGAGGGCTGGCCGAAATTTGCATGCACATACAATGGCCGGCTTCATCCTTGCCAAACATAAGTGAACAAACAAGGAGATGCACAACATCCATGTGTGTAGGCCAAGGCATGATGTTGAGGAGATGAAGTCAATGAGTGACTTTAATGATGATAAGAATATGAGTGGATTCATATAGATAAAAAGAAGTGTGAGGTGATATGTACTCTAAGGATAATTCCCACCACTTAGGTTGTGACAAACATAAGATGAAAATAGATCCAAAGGTATAGTTGAAGAATAAAACTTTTTATTTGAATTCAAAATTGAAAAGATTGGGATTGACCACATGCAACAATGCATGAGCATGCCAAGGTAGATGGGTAATGTTGATTTGATGAAGTAAGAATGAAAAGAGAGAGGTGTTAATAAACATTGGTGCCAATGTTGAGGAATGAAGCACTTTGATCAAGTGATCAACTTGGCCAAAAGATGATGGTGGTTTAGACAATTGTAGAGCAAGGCTAAGAGAGATGGTGAGTGAAATAACCATACTCACAAGGATGAATATGGTGGCATAAGCCGTCAACATGAGGTCAAGATGATGATGGTAAACCATACAAGAGTGAGATGTGATGAATGAATGGAAGTTGTTAATTAGATCCGGAACTTTACTGGAGGTGGGTCTCCACCACTATGAGAGTTGATCAAAATGTTGGATAGGGTTTATATTGAACTTTCCTTTGAAAACATTTTGAAAGAGATCCAATGATTTTTAAAACAAAATGGGTCTACTTGCATAATAATGCCAAATAGATTTTTCCCTTGTGTTAACAAAAGGTGCAAGGATGGCACATGTACCAAAACCATGCACTTAAAAGAAGGAAGAAAAGCAAATGCCTTTATAGAAAGTCTTTTTGGGTTGAAGGGAATGGGATGATACAAAATACCATCCACAATCTCTCTTGTTATTTGAAGAAAACATTTAAGGAGTTTTAATAACAAGGAGTGATTTTTTTGTGGCTAAAACCAGGGAAGAAAAACAATAGGGTTTTTGAGAAAGAAAACTAATTTAGGAAGGAGTGTTCTCAAGGGTAGATGGTGGCTACAAAATGTACCCATCATACCTACTCTTGGTTTTGTGGATATTAAAATTGGATTAAATAAACACAAGAGGTAAAAGAGGAAGAAGTGATCTGGTGCTGAATCATTGGATAGGATACCAGATCAAGTGATTATAGAGTTGCAAGTGGAGGATGTGACATGTAAGATGTGGAAGTTGCAGAGGGTGTTGTATAGAAGAGATCCATGCACTGAGGTTACCAAAAACAGTTGTGGGTGCTAAGAGATCAATTGCCAAAGTTGGAATCTTTAAGCCTGTCAACACAGATGGTTGACTTGGCTTCAGAATCAACCAGGATGAGTGTGTATAAGATAAAGATGTAGCAAGGGGTAGATGATACCAAGTTTTGAATTAAGGATGATTTGAGCTAGATTTTCACAAAGAGGAATATTAAGATGACACACTCATGTTGCCACCAGGAGAAGGGTTTGATGTAGTAAAAAGGAAAACAATTCTTCCTAAGCCACACATGTGTTTTATTTAGTGAGTTGCTTGTTTAACCACTAGAGGTGTTGTTATTAAGGGTAGCTCAAAACAAAACTCAACAAGCAAATCAAGACAATTTTTCTACCAACAGATCAAGGCAATTCATCATAACAAACAGATCAAGGCAATTCATGTTAATTAGTCTATAGAAAAAGTTTTTGTTCCCCCTAATTTTTGCACTTTGGATAATTAAACAAGCTTGCAAAAAGTTGGGGTGTTACAATGCCCGAGGACCCTACAATTGTTATAATGTTAGGAAGGCCATTTCTTAGAACTATTAAAGCTCTAATCAATCTGCATGAAGGGAATGTGAGAATTGGAATTCCATCCAAAGAACCATTTGGAATACACTTCCCTAGAAAGAAGAAGGCCAAGCATTGTGATAATGGGATCATTGATTTAAAAGCTAATTACTTTGGAGTGGGTCTTCCACTTCCAAAATCAAAATGATCACCGTTTGGGTCAAGCTAATTGACCTTAAGTAGAAGCGCTTCATGGGAGGCAACCCATGCTTAATAATTTGTTTCCTTTACTAGTTCTTGTTTAAATTTTTGTTTTATATTTGTTTTTGATTTCTAATAAAGAGTGTTCATGAGATCATTTGGAAAAGAGGAGAATAAGTAGGTGTTTATACCTTTCAATTTGATATACTAACATATGGGCATTCTTCAATTTCATAAATTGCTGCTTTTCCTTAGTCATTTTCGAGGTTACGTTGATGTGGAAAGGTGTGTGCAAAGATTCAAGGAGCATATTAAGTTATGCAGGTTCCAGTTAAAATGGCGACCAACGGTACGATGGCATCCGCTGGTACCACACGCCCATACCACTTCCTCAGCCCAAAAGTGGGAATAAGCAAAGTTTCATCGAAAGTCACTGCGAGCATAGCGACCATCAGTATGGGTGGCATCCACCCATACCAGCTTCATGTACCAACTTCGTCGACAAGTTCCATTTTTTGGAATTGATACAGAGAAAATAGCGACCGCCTGTAATGTCCATCCGTACCATGCGTCGGATCACGACATAAGCCCAGGGAGGAGGTAACCCTAAACCAAAATCATTCATATTCTCTCCCTTTATCCTCCAAAACTAAAACCAAATCCACTGGATGTTCAAATTTGTTCGTTCTTGATTTGATTCCTCGCACTCCATTGAACCATGGTATGTTTCTCCTCTGATCTCCAACTTATTTTCGAAAAATCCATGCTCTATCTCTTGCCATTATCAATCTAGATCGAGGTCTTATCATGAAATCCATCACCCTAATGAGCATGTTAGATTTCGAAATTTGAGGACATTCTTTTATAATATGTGTAAGGATCATGATATGTTTAATTCTATCGAATTAGAATTTTTTATTTAGTTAAAGTTTTTAATTTTTGTTTAAAGGCACTTAATTAGTGATTAATTTTTATATGAACACGAGGAGCCATGCACGCGTCGTGGCTGCGCAAGCTGCACCACCGGTTGAGGACATCCTGTTGCGTTTGGCATCGAGTTCGATGAACAACGCCTACTCAACCATTTCAAACGCGTCAAGAACCGCGAGATCGAGTCTACCAAATGGGCATGCCCCCATATTCTGAACCAACTAGGACTACGCAATGATTTCAATAACCTTTGCAACAATGTTGGTTTGCTTCACTTTGTTTTTTCAGGAGGCCGCCACCAATCATCGCTTGACACTCGAGTTTCTTAGCACCTTGAAGCATACAGTGGGAAGGTATCACATCCCGGAGGAAGAACAACCCAGAGTCGATTGGATATCCTTCCATTTGGTGAACCACACGTGGTGATTTCACAAGAGTTAATGAAGAGGACATGATGGTCCTCGCAAAGGTTGTGTTCCCAAACTGCAACATCCAGCCACATTTGGGTGCTCTTCTCGTGATATACCTGAAGCACCAAGCACGTGAAGCTCGGGGTCCCATATGCGGAGGGGGAGTCATCATCATCCTGGAACGAGGACTTAATATCAATGTGAGTAATTTACGAGCATTGGAAGGACCTCGCCACCTTGGTTTTACAACTTCGAATGCATGTGGTATGATTAGAAAGATAATGGTGGATATTACTTCAACATACCGGGAGCTAATCACTTGATCGCTTCCCCTTTACCTAATGTTCTATTCTCTATCGAGGATGGGCGTTTGCATTATGATGCGCATGTTGAGGCAAATCTACCCGAACAACTAGATGAACCCGAAGGAGAAGAAGAGTTGAAGAGGAACATGCAGGGCCCGAACAGGAGCAACAGCAACATCATGACTTCACCACCTCTGAGGACATGTACGCGCTCGAAGGAAGAATTGGGAACATGAGCAACCGCTCCATCGGCCTTCTAGACTCCACCGCTGATCTCACGTCCCAGTTCACCCATCGGAGTAGCCAATGGAACTTTGGGAACTATCCTCCAACGCCACAATGCGCTCAACAAGGGGCTTGCAAAAGCCTAAGCTTGGGGATGTGTTCCTCAAGCACTTTTATTTGTGTTGAATAAATTTGTACTCCAGCTCTTTAAAGAGCTTTGAAACACTTGTGCTGGTTTGTTCCAACACATAGATTTTTATTTGCTTTCATTTTTAGTTCGTTTTTCATTTTATTTGTTTTTTAGTTCCTTACTTTGTCTCCAATCCTTTTCTTTTTCCCTCTCAACCCCAAATTCACAAAAATACAAAAAATCTTTTTATCCTTGTCCGTGAAAAAGTGGATTTTCATTTACCTCTTTGCTTTGATATTATTAATGAGAGTGATCTACTATGAGTTTTGGAGGAACACATCATAAGGAAGAGAAATGTGAAGTCATTTATAAGAGGTATGTCCTATGTCTCCCACTTTGGAAATTTGAAATGATTATGCTAGTTAGTAGAACTATTAAGATATGGTATTAGTGGGAGTGATTTGAAATAATTGGAGTAGAGCTTTTATTTGTGTGTTTAATTAATTGTGATAGCTCTTACTCTAGTTCATTTAGTTAACCGAGTTTTGCCTTGTAAATAGTATTGCTAAACAAGTACAACAAGAAAAGGTCTACACTTATGACTTGTATGATGACTGATTGTCTTAAGGTTTTAACTTTTAAGATACTTAATCACGTAGATTTAGTGATAGACTTGATAGCACTTTTGATAGCAATTGTTTGATTGAATTGAACTCTAGTGGTGACTAAGACACATGCCAAATGGTAATGTTGTGAATCAAGTATCATATTTCTTAAATATTGTCTACAAACTGTGTGCACACTCTTGGGATGCTAACAAATCCTCTGGCTTATGAACGATTTGCGAATTCATCCTAATTTCAGCTATTGAGTTGAAGACACGGGTAGCAAGCTACTTGTGTGCAACCATTAGTACTCTTGAGTTGTGCAAAATTATTGTTAAAGGTCATCTATGACACTTAATTGGAGGCTGTCATTGGAATCCAGATATATCACTTCTAAGACTTGGCATGGACTCGTTACTACTAGATGAATTTTCTTGAAAGGCAATGTATAGATAGTAAGTGCTTTGATAGTTGATGAGTGCATTTTTAGCATGTTTTTTGCATCGTTGTTTTATCAAGATATCATTGAGTAGTGGTAGGATTTTTGTATTTCACCGCTCTACCGCACCCTTTTATGCCCGTCTACACATGATCTCTAAATAATGAGTCAACAATGAAATATCAATGAAAACTGTCATTTTCTGGCATTTTGACGTGATAGAAATCATTTTTGCACTTAATCATGCACCTAGGTGAAAGGACAATGCGAGGACGACTTCTAGTAGCTTTAACGGGCATCAGTACGGGCAAAGCCCGCCCGTACCACCCTCCAGAAGCACCGCCCAGATAAGATCTCAAGAAGGAACTTGGAGAAGACAAAATCCGGGCTACTACGTGGATCCTCGGAGGACAAGGCATCATCCCCTTCATCATCAACCGCTGCACCTTCACCATCATCATCCTCCAACCATAGTTCTAATCTTGATTGCCATTATGTATTTGTATTCAAATTCGTTCCATTCATTTAATTCCCTATATAAGATTATGATGATGTTCTTGATTGTCTCCATGAGTGAGTGGTCCTATTAGTTCTTGGGGAGATGGAGAAACCCTAGCATGAATATGAGATGAATCTAAGATGATCTATGGTTTTAAGTATTAATGTGTGTTAGTTTTCTATTTTGATGTTACGTGTTGTGCACCATGTAATATATGCCTTACGGTCTTGAGAGGGAACTGATGTCTACGCACCCTCATATTCCTGTAGACAGTGTTGGGCCTCCAAGAGTAGAGGTTTGTAGAACAGCAGCAAGTTTCCCTTAAGTGAATCACCCAAGGTTTATCGAACGCAGGGAGGTAGAGGTCAAAGATATCCCTCACAAGCAACCCTGCAATTAAGATGCAAAAAGTCTCTTGTGTCCCCAACACACCCGACACACTTGTCAAATGTATAGGTGCACTAGTTCGGCAAAGAGATAGTAAAACACAGGTGGTATGGATGAATATGAGCGATAGTATAAATATGCAACAAGTAAATATGCAGTAAAACAGTAAACGAACGGTGCCAGAAAAGAGCTTCGTTGGCACTAAGGAGTGTGATGTAATATTTGGAAACAAGGCCCAGGGATCATACTTTCACCAGTGGCACTCTCAACAATGCAATCATAATTAGATATAAATATAAGCACTTCATCATGCTACTACTCTTGTTGGATAAAGAACACAAACTCATCGTGCATGGGCTATAAAAGCACACCTCAAGATGCAGCCCCAAGTACCATGAACACCCCACGCTGTCACTTTGAGCATTCATAGGAGGAACTAACATTACACAATTCATAAGGGAGCCACACACGGTACATACCGCGATCACGCTGACCCCAAAGTTCATATGATAAAACACTAGAGTAGCACAACAACATCTAGATTACAAAGCCCACGATCACATAAAAGATCATATCACAAGAGAGAGAGAGAAACCACATAGCTACCGGTACGGCCCCTCAGCCCCGGGAGTGAACTACTCCCTCCTCATCATGGGAGTCAGCAACGGCGGTGGAGATGGCGGTGGAGTCGATGGCGATGGCTCCGGTGGCACTTCCCCGCTCCAGTAGGGTGCCGGAACAGAGACTTCTGTCCCCCGAAACTTGGTTTCGGCGATGACTGCAGCTACAGAGCTCTTCTTCAACGGAAAAGTTACGCCTCATAACTTTTAGGGTCAGGAGCTTCTTATAGGCGAAGAGGCGACGCGAGGCGGTGCTCGAGGGGGGAATACGTGGGGCAGGGGCGGCCAGGGCCCAGGCCGCGCCAGGCCCATGTATAGCCACCCTGTGGCTCTCCCGGCACTCCCCTTCTAGCTCCCGGAGTCTTCTGGTGAATAAGAACTTTGGTGAATTTGCCAGATTTTTCCGAGCACTTTCATTTTTGGACTATTTCTGTAATAAACAGACATAATAAACAGAAACTGGCACTGTGGCACTTGTTAATAGGTTATTCCAAATAATGACATAATATGATACAAAGTGCTTATAAAACATGTTGGAATTGGTGCAAAACAAGCATGGAGCATCAAAAATTATAGATACGTTTGCAACGTATCAACATCCCCAAGCTTAACTCCTGCTCGTCCCGAGTAGGTAAGTGATAACAAAAATAATTTTTGAAGTGACATGATACCACACAACCATGATCATGCAATTGTAAAAGCACATAGAGCTGGGATCATAATAACATCGACATGGTAGATATAATATTGCAATGAACTTAGAAACCATGCTGGAATCATGAAAAGAATCAAACAAAAGACAATGTATAAAGTGCATGAAAAGTAAAGTGATTGTCTAGAGCATAGAAGAAACACAAAGTGGTATTCAACTTGTCCATATTGAAAGCAAAACATAAATGCTTGGACACCTTTAAAGTTCAAGGGTGACTAGATACAAGTAATTTGAGATAAGTCATACCATAATCATGAATCAATCAATAAAATCTTGGGACCATGCACATTAAACTAAGAATGACAACTGTGCTCTCATAAGAAGGTGCATATAGCAAGAAAGTGGAGACTCAACATGGAAGTAAAAGAAAGTCTCTCTTTGAGAGGCAGGTGGAATTACTCATGTGCTAGAGCTTTTCATTTTGAAATCAAACAGATATTGAAAATGTAATTTGAGAAGTGCACTCAAGTCAACGGTAGTGAAAAATATTTCATGCAATTGGAATTCTTATAAAACTGCTTGTCTCATGCACAATATACTAATAGTACTCACACCTCGGCCTATTTAGTTCGTGTTCCCAAAGATTATCACCGTATGCATATGTTTCTACCAAGTGTCACAAAGGGGTACCTCCTTGCTTCCTGTACAAAGGCTCTAGGAGACAATTCCACTTATATATGATATCTCAGCTTGGGAATATCTCAACCAGAACATCCATACCGGGAAAACAAAGACAACATACATGGACTACCTCTTTTTTAATGCTTTAAGCATTCAACAACAATATTATCTCGCATGAGATTGAGGCGTTTTAGTCTAGCTGAAACTTCCACCATGTAAGTATGGCTTTCGTTAGCGGCCCAATGTTCTTCTCTAACAATTATGCATAAAGCAACTCATGGAAAATTTACCACATTTACTTCAGCCAAGATGAGTATGCATAGCAACTCACATGATAATCAACAAAAGGATATGATGAAGGCGTCCCCATGTCAGCATGGTTACCGCACAACAAGCGTTATAAGAATTAAAATCACAATTTACCATGAGCAAAAAGTTAAACAAAATGGGTATTGATTTGAAATTTTAAAGGTAGAACATAAGTAAACACTTGTGGAGTGGCAATGAAATACCACAAAATAGGTAGATATGGTGGACACGCCTGGAACAACTTGGTTTATGGTGGTTGGATGCACGAGTAGAGCACATACTCAGTACAAATGGAGGGTAGAAAAAAGATTGGATGCGACCGTCTAAGAGAGCAATAATGGCCATAATCATGCATAGTGACAAAACGAATTGATCAAACCATAAAGTGATATCACAAGTCAAAAACAAAATGATCATAGAGGTAAAATTGACTATTTGATAGTCACAACATGGTGCAAGCATGCGCCAAGTCGACCCAATTGAAACATTTGCAGGGGAATATTTTCACCTCTATAAAATGCTTTCTATACTAAAAACAATGCATGCAACTTTTAATGGTACAATAAACACTCTCAGCTATTTGAAACGATTCACGATACTCACATAATTGGTAAGCTCGCAAAAACATCTAACACGTCATGCTAATTAAAATAAATGCCACGGTCTATAAAGCTTCCATTTGCATCTAATCACGCACGAAGAATTTTTTTTCTCTACTCTTCCAACACCAATCAACTTATTTGAAACCACTCTCATGAATAATAAGCAATAAAACCAGAGAGCTAATCAGGTGGAGCGTGTCTCTCTCCAAGACAAATAAAAGGATGATGGGGTCCTTCTTTATTGAAAACCAAACACACACAATAGAAAATAAAGACGCTCCAAGAATAACACATAATGCATGAAGCAATAAAAATATAGCGCATTGAAAAATGACCAGGTGCTTTTTGTTGATGAAGAGGGGATGCCTTGGGCATCCCCAAGCTTTGACGCTTGTACTTCTTGGATATTTCTTGGGGGGGTCCAGGGGACATACCCAAGCTTAAGATTTTGTCCATCATTCATCTATTTGCATCATTCTTCTCTCCCTACACTTGAAAACTTCCTTCACACAAAACTCATCACAAATCTCATTAACAGCGTTAGTGCAACTATAGAAATATATTCAAGTCCACAAACTTCCATATGACATATGAAAGGCATGTAATATGCATCAGCTACTATAGCACAACTTCAATAAGGTTCTCTGAACAAAAGAACTCAAAAAGATGGGCAAAAAGGTGCAAATGCAAAACAATGCAAGAATCCATCAAAACAGAATAGTTCGTAAAAATGAATTTTAACGAGGGGGTTACGCTGCGAATCTCGAAAAACTATGAACTAATGAAAGTTAGATAAAAACCTGGGAAATACACTCGTAAATTAGCAGCTCAAAATGACATTCTGGTGATTTATGCGAATTTTTCTCGCGACAGTCCAGAAACAGAAACATGATAGCAATTTCCCCAAATACCACTTTCTTAACATTAGAGGCAATTCTTGGCACAAAAACGAAATAAAAATGATAAGGACAGTTCATTGAAGTATCAATGACTTCCAAGACTAAACAAAACAGTAAAATAACAGAAATAAAACATAAATGGGTTGTCTCCCAAAAGATCTTTCTTTATAGCCATTAAGATGGGCTCAGTAATTTGAGAAGATGCTCACATAACAAATATGAATTGAAGCAAAAGAGAGCATCAAGAAGCAAATATGAGACACATTTAAGTCTAACCCATTTCCTATAAAAAGGAATCTTGTAAGAAAACAAATTATTGAAGCATGAAGCTACTAGTATATGAAGACAAAATAAGTGTTACTTCAAAATTTTCAACATATAGAGGGGAAACTTAATATTATTGAGATGCATATAACCATGTTTCCCTTTCTCATAATAACTTTCAGTAGCATCCTTAATGAAATCCACAATATAACCATCATCTGAAACATTCTTATCATGATCCATATGCATAAAATAATTATTACTCCTCACATAAGCATAGTCATTATTAATAGTAGTGGGAGCAAATTCAACAAAATAGCTATCATTATTATTCTCATCACCAAATCATCAAATATAGGAGGCATATTGAAATCATAATTAATTTCCTCCTCAATAGTAGGTGTACTGAAAATATCATATTCATCGTTGCAATCATCATATATAGGAGGCATAGTATCATCAAATAAAAATTTCTCCTGCGTGCTTGGGGGACTAAAAATATCATGCTCATCAATACCAACATCCCAAGCTTAGACTTTTCCGTATCATTAGCAATAATGGTGTTCAAAGAATTCATACTAATATCATTGTTATCATCATGATCGAAATGTTTTATAATTATGTTTATGTTTTCCATTAAGCCAAACTAGTGAAAATAAAAACAAGAAACAAAAAGATATAATTGCATAATCTAAAGGAGATACCTTCGAGCACTCACCAACAACTAAATAGCTTAGTAGCCAGAGGATGTGAGTACCTTTTACCTTACCTCCCCGGCAACGGCGCCAGAAAATAGCTTGTTGTGCGCAGATTGCCGTGGGAGTTGGAAATCTCTGTCGTGTAACTTTTCTTCAGTTCCCCGGCAACGGCGCCAGAAAATAGCTTGATGTCTACGCACACTCCTATTCCTATAGACAGTGTTGGGCCTCCAAGAGCAGAGGTTTGTAGAAGAGCAGCAATTTTCCCTTAAGTGAATCACCTAAGGTTTATCGAACTCAGGGAGGTAGAGGTCAAAGATATCCCTCTCAAGCAACCCTGCAATTAGGATGCAAAAAGTCTCTTGTGTCCCCAACACACCCGATACACTTGTCAAATGTATAGGTGCACTAGTTCGGCGAAGAGATAGGAAAACACAGGTGGTATGGATGAATATGAGCGATAATATAAATATGCAACAAGTAAACATGCAGTAAAACAGTAAACGAACGGTGCCAGAAAAGAGCTTCGTTGGCACTAAGGAGTGTGATGTAATATTTGGAAACAAGGCCCAGGGATCATACTTTCACCAGTGGCACTCTTAACAATGCAATCATAATTAGATATAAATATAAGCACTTCATCATTCTACTACTCTTGTTGGATAAAGAACACAAATTCATCGTGCATGGGCTATAAAATCACACCTCAAGATGCAGCTGACGTGGGCATTACCCTTTGAGTAACCGACATTGCCCTACCCTATACGATCTAACTGGAGGCCCATGAAGGTATTCGATGGCAAGATGGGCCACTTGGATGTCGCAGCAGAAGATTCCTTGGCGGGCAAGACAAGGAAGGAGCCGAACAAGGAAAGTTTAGAGCTAGAACTATTGTAAACCTAGTCGTACTCGGTTAGACCTCTTGAGACCTGGCCACCTATATAAAGGCCAGGAGAGGGGCTGCCGAGGGACACAATCAATCTTAGCAATCATAACCACCAAAAGTCTAGAGCTAGGTCGCCGCAGCACTTAGCCTCTCGACGAGATCTCAACCGAACCTTTCGGCACCCCATTGTAACTCATTATTATCATAATCAAGATCAGACAGGCAGGACGTAAGGGTTTTACCTCATCGAGGGCCCCGAACCTGGGTAAATCGCTCTCCCCGCTTGTCTGTGAACCGATGTCTCGTATCAGCTTGCAGGATTCCATCAACCCTAAGCCCCAATCGGAGGGCATTGCCGAGAAGTACCCTCGACAATTGGCGCCATCTGTGGGAACCCTGTCGGCACAAGATCGGTCATCGGCAGAACCAGTCATGTCATCGGCAGCTTCATCGACACCGTGATCGCCAATTCTGGGAAGCCCGATTCGATTCGGCTCCTATGAATTCACCCCGCACAGCGACTCGTCTCGCTCGACCTTTTCATATCTACAAGGAAACATGGAGATGACCTTCGGCAGCGTCCACTACAACGTCAACTCGGAAGGAATCCTTCGACTGCTGGAACCACTCGCATCCAGATCGATAGGGCCAAGCACGTCGTCATCAATTGACCTTTCGGCTGGTCTGACGAACTCAACGAACTCACCCGCGCCATCGACTCTTCGTTCGACGTCTCCCATGTCGGTCGGATCTGACAATTCCACGTCTTCGGAGACGACCTCGTAGTATTGCTTGAACTGCGATACCAGGCACGGGTTAGGATCAAGCGACACGCCGTTCATCTGCAATGCCCAGTACTCCTCGGGAGAGGACAGTGTCGACAGCATCGTCCAAGGCACCACCCGAAGAACGGCACACCACCAGGTTTATGTCGCCAACAACACGGGAAACGCAAGGAATAGGGGAGACGGAGATCACACCCCCCGCTCCAGCAGACGAGCAAGTTTTGCAAACAGTGCCAGTAACAACAACAGCGATTACACCATCGCAGAGGAGGAGTGGGCAGCGGCCAAGGCAGCCGTGCTTAACAACACGTCCCTCCCCGCAGGAACCTCGGTTGGAACCCTCAATGCTTACCGCTCTATATTAGAGAAAAACCGGGAGCGTCTATCGAAAGAGCAAGCCACCCTCGAGAGACGCCTATCTGCTGCAGACCAATCTAGTGAACGATGGAGGGGCTCGCGAGGAAGTGCCTCTCGAAGCACTCAAGGGGCAGGCAAGCACCGATCAAGGTTATCCAGACTCTCGGAGGATGACGCCAGAGAAATAACGTCGAATCTGACCAAGTATTTTATGACCACGGACACCGCGGGCATGCCACGGCCAAAAACCGTCGCAGGAGCAACCGCCAATCTCGCACCATACCTCATCAATCAGCGCCCTGAAGGTTCTATGGCCCAAGCTCATCGAAGTGCTTTAGAAAGTCTCACAATATTGGGAGACAACCTGGTCCCGCAGAAGGAAAAGACCACGCTACAGGCCAGCGGCTCAAAACATCATGCGAGAGATGTTCGAGACGAAATCACCCAGAGCAGAATCGACAAACCAAGGCGACGACGGGCCGCTAGGGGGGAATATGATAGTGATTCTTCGGATGAGAGCCAGGAGAACGACGGCGAGCTAAGGGGGGCCGATTGTTTAAGCTACAAAATCCGCGAGGCGATGCCACCCAGAAAGTTCAAACCTACCCCTTCTGACGCCGCCAAATACGATGGACAGCAGGAGCCGAGGTCCTGGATAGACGACTATTTGCAGACTGTGATTCTGCACAAAGGAAATCAGATAGCTGCAATGCAATGCTTGCAGCTCTACCAGAAGGATTCAACACGAGCTTGGTTAAGAGGCCTGCCGAAGGGTTCCATCAAGTCATGGGACGATCTAGTAGACGCTTTTGTCGCCAATTTCCAAGCAACGTACAAAAGACCCGTCGGGATTGAGGAATTACGGCATTGCCAGCAAAAACAGAAGGAATCGATGCGCGCATACATTGGGAGATTCACCAAACTCTTAAACGCCGCTGAAGATGTTTCTGTCGACAGACCAATCGACGCCTTCAGCGATGGCATCCGACGTGAAAGCTACATAGAGTAACTCGGGCGCAAAAAACCGAAAACCATAACCAAGTTAATGGAAATCGCCAACAGCTGGGCTGATGGTGAGGACAATGTACGTAAGCTGCGACAGCGCAGTGACGACGAGGACGACGACCAGCCGAAGCACGACTCGGGTGGACGAAGGGATCGCAATAGGAAAAGGAAAAACCGCAGTTACAACGACAGTAACCTAGTAGCCGCAGGATACTCTGATCGGCAGGATGATCGGTATGACGACCAACGAGACAATCGGTAGGACGGCAATCGGAACAACTCTGGAAACCATGGTAACTACAAACCACGACCACAGAGGACTCCCAAGTTACCCTACGCCGAACAGATAAACGCTCCCTGCTACCTGCACTCGTACGTCGACTCCAAGGATAACAAAACAAAGTCAAGCCACCTGCTCAGAGATTGTAGACAGTTCATTGAAATGCAGGAACTCATGCAGCAGCAGCCGCAGCCACCACCACCACCACCCCCACCGCAGCACCAGGTCCAGCAGGCGCAACCTCATCAACCCAACGAGGCGTTTCCACCACCGCGTGGGCAGATAAGCATGATCCACAGAACAGGTGTCTCCAGAAGAGAAATGAAGAAGCTCACCCGAGAAATCAATCTGGCAGAAAGTATCATGGCAAACATTCCTGAGTACGTCGAGTGGTCATCTCAGAACATTACGTTCAGCCGAGCAGATCACCCAATGACCATACCAAAACCAGGACACTGTCACATCCCGAAATTTTCTAAATTTTGGAATGTGAAATAAAAATAAATTTGATGCTTGATTGTTTGAAATTGATTGAAAATTCACAAAGAATTAAAACTTTTCATAGGTTATTTGCAAGTTAATTCTAAAATAGTATTTTTAAAGACTTTTGATTTTAAAGTATTTTCAAAATCAAACATATCCTTGCTTTCAAAGTTTTCAAATCCTTAATGGATTTCTATTTAAGAAAATCAAACTATTGAAAACTATATTTGGAAAATATTGCCAAAGTAGCAATTAGGCCAAGTGCATGTAATTATTATTTATTTTCACAAATGGATTTTAAATAGGTTCTTTTTTGTCCTAAAACACTATTTTGATTTTTACAAATTTTTATAAACTTATTTGGTATGCGTATGTTAAAACTATTCACATATAGTCATGATAGCATAATAGTAATAAAATAATATAAAATAAAAATTTATAAAATCTAAGTCCTTTTGTTGTCCTATGCTGATCAAAATAATTTTACCAACTTATAGAATTTCATTTCACTCAAATCGGAGTTATAAAACTCATTTTATAAAAGAAACAAGTAATAGAGAAAAGAAAAGGAAAAAGAAAAAAAAACAAAACGGGCCGGCCAGCCGGACCGACCGGCCCAGCAGGCGGCCAAGCCCAGCCGGCCGACCGACCGAGCCAGGCTCCATCATCGATCGAACGTGACAGAGAACGAATCTAATCCCGTGTTTATAAAACTTATCTCCACTTAAACGCATCTTTTTTGAGCTACACAACTCCGATTTCAGATCCGTTTATTTCTACGCGTTCCTAACTTCGAGGACCACCTTTTCCACCGACGTATAGTCTATAAAAACTCTACACCAGACCGCAGTTTCGTTTTCCCTTTTCTCTTCTCGAAATTCTACATCAACAAAATCTTAACTCGTTGATTTGACCACCAAAACTACCTCGAATCACCTCGGGCTCTACACGAAAGTTGTAGATCTCGTCGAGATCTTTTAATCCAGACCAATCTCATCTCTTTTCATCCACCATACACGGATAATTTCGCATCGCAAGGTGTCAGACCTGACAAAGCGAATCTTCAATTAGTTCATGCTCGTTCCACGCAATCCAAATTCCTTTGGTGAGTATGTAGATCTGATCATCCTCTACAACTTTCATGTTGAAAGTTTTTCGATTTAACGTACGGATTTATCGCTCATCTACAGATCTATTTCGAGTCAACCGGAGCCAAATCGAGTTTCAAAACTATCTCGAATCGTCATGACTTCAACACGCAAGTTGTTCCTCTCGTCAAGATCTTTCCATTGCCGCAAGTTTCACCTTGTTTCGTTCACCGAGCAAGGAGAAAATGATGTTACAAAATTCAGATCTTATAAGGTATAACCCAGATCTTGTCAAACTAATTATGCTATTGTGAAAAGTAATTCGTTCGTTAAATAGATCTATTAATTCTATACAACTTTGATGTAGAAAGTTTTTCCATCTGAGCAAATTTTTCTGTCAACTTTATGACATGATCATGACATCAGTATAGTCAACTCAGTCCGGTCAAAGTCAAACTGCAGTCAGCGGTACGGTCAGCAGTACAGTCAGCGGTACAGTCAGCAGTACAGTCAGCGGTCAACTATACAGTCAGCTTTAGTCAAACACGTTTTAAATTCGAAATTTAAATCTCAGATTTGTTGCACACCTTGAAAAATCCGTATAAAATCAACCGTAGGGCTAAATTTTACAAACTTTATAGTTTTGGAAAGCTTACAGTATGTACTACACGTTTATGCAGTAATATGGTGTAGGTACTGTGTTAGATTTCGCATTGTAATTCAAATAGAGAAATTGACTTTTGTGCACTATAAAAATTGTATAAAATAATCTACTGGTCCAAATTTGATGATTTTGTACTTTCTGGAATCCTCAGAACATGTACTTCAACTTGGTATAGGAGTTGTACAACTTTGATACATGCACAAACTTGCTTCAGTAAAATCTATCCGAATCAGTAATTCGAAGATAATTCAAATTCTATAAATCGTTTTTGGATAATTCCAATTGCTCTAATCTTGTACTACTGTAACCTATCCAGGGAACTCAAGTTTATATTTTTACTAAACATAAATCTTGCGGTAGCTAATTAATAAGGTTGTATATGTTAAGTGGATACTCAATTAATGTTTTCTAAACCAAATTAAATATCCAGGAAACTTTATTATTATTGCACATATCAGAGAACACGCAAATACCACTAGACACTTTACCTTGAACTAATATCGTGTCTATCCAAATGCATTTTCATTCACTCCTTTGACTAGTTTAAAACTATTCAACTTACAAATGAGTAATTTGAGTAATGTCATGTATCATTTGTTTATACCCAAGCCTATGTGTAACTCATACTAACTTAGTAAGTGTTGTCACACTTTACTAAATAATATTTTGAGTTGCGTCATTTGAGACTCATGTGATTTTATCACATGGATCATATCATTTTCCCATCCTTGAGTAGCAAACAACAATTGACCATAGGTTCTTATCAACCATTTTTCTTCTAAGCACTTGACTTAGATAATCATTTCCTTTTTCAAGTATTTGATCCATCCAATCAATATCTCCAATTCATATCTTGCAAGCCAAACCTCATGCCATATCTTCTTTAACCGATGATTAAAACACATTGATTAACTACATGATTGTTTGCTTGGTTTGGTTTTATTGTTGTTGAATGGTGTGTTTATGTTGTGCTACATTTTATATTATAGTTCGTACGGAGAGGCACGTATTTTGATTAAGAGAAGTGAACGCGCTTCGATTACCGAAAAGGCAAGTGACACTCAAATCCTACTTATTTTAATTATGCATTAGTGTTTTGAAACTAGCATGCATGGTAGGATTTTGTTTTCAAAGTAAAATATTATGCTATGCTTAGCAAATCCTAGTAGTGTGTAGCTACTCCTGAACCTGTTGATAGGATACTTTATTTTTGCTCTGCAACATCAAATGCCAAATGTTATTTCATTGTTTCGATTGTGATGGTTTGAAAATTGAAAATTAACAACCTTAATGAATCACCTGGGTGGATTGTTTGAGTGGTGGGCGGCTGCTCGGGGCTCCGACCACGGAGTAACCGATGGCGAGGTGGGTGCCCGAGAGTGCGCGGTTGAATAGTGGTTGCTCTAGATCGCACCTCTGGTTTTCACCGAGGGATCGTGCGGGGGTTTATTATCCGTAATGGTTCTAAGCCTGTGAGTTTCACTTGTGGATGGCCACCCGGGATTAAAGAGATTACTATGTCGTCCATGTTTTAGTTAGCTTCCAGTGCAGCCTTATGGTATTATGGGCTCTGCCGGGATTAAGTAAGTTGTGAGGCCAAACTTGTTGCTAGACATGATGATGGGGCTTGCAACCCAACGGGAACGGGTCTAGCTAGTTATGGTCGAAGCCTCCTTCTGAAAAATCTTGTCTCATTTCTTCTCTTGGGAAGGGTGGGTCGTAAGGTGAAAGTGCACAACCTCTCGAGAGTTAAACCTAAGATCTTAGCCGTGTCCCCGGTTATGGACAATTTGAGCTTCTAGGCAGGGAATGTACGGAGGAATCTCATCATCTTTTATGAATGTATTTAAAATTTGAATCCACTTTGCAAAACTCATGGGAGATGTAACCATGTGATTATTCTGAAACCCATGGAGGATTTAACCATGGTGTGATTTCATAATGTCATTCAAGGATTTCAAAATGTTTTGTTTTAATAAAATGTAGGATAAAATTGGCTTTATGCAAATTAGCCTAAACTCCACTAGCCAAATATCATGTAGATAGTCATGCCCAAAACTGCCACCATATAAGTGTCATTTGCCAGTACATCATTGTACTGACCTCCATTCGTGGGGCTGCATATTCAAACGTGCAGGATGTTTCTGAGGAGAAGTACGGGGTAGGATCTCGAGTCTACATTCCAACATGACTGCCTGTGGCACATGAAGATGATGAAGGCTCATTGCTGATTTACTTTCCGCTGTGTTTATTCTGAGCTAGTCCATTTGACTATGCAATTTGTAAGTTTTTATTGTACCCTCTGGATCAACGATGTAGTAATTTGATACTATTGCAATGATTACTATATTTTGTAATGTGTGTGCTATCAGTGATCCCGGGAATAGCACTATACACAGGTATCTTGCCTTTATTTAAAGGTAGGGTGCTACAGACACGCTGCCCTGGTAGTCGAAGCACAAATCGGGGGCTTCAAGATGAGCAAAGTCTTCATGGATGGTGAAAGTGGATTAAACCTAATATTCGTCGACACAATCAAAAGTATGGGGATCACCATGAGGATGCTAGAAGAATCAGACACCTGTTTTCATGGGATCCTCCCCAATTCACCGGCGTACTCTCTTGGCAAAGTTTACCTGAACGTCGTCTTTGGCAAACCCGACAACTTCAGGAAGGAAAAGATCGAGTTCGAAGTCGTGAACTGGGAATCACAGTATCACGCTATACTCGGAAGACCAGCTTATGCCAAGTTCATGGTTGTACCGCACTACGCATACCTCAAGCTGAAAATGCCTGGGAGCAACGGCACAAACATCACAGTCTATGGAAGATTTTCACGCTCGGACAATTGTGACCGCGATTTTCAGAGGATTGCTGCAAAGTTCGGGTTCAAACAGGAAGTCACCGATCTCCGTTCCAAGCCATCGCCACGCGATAATAAGGAAGAAAAACACGTCAGGGAGACGAAGCAGAAGCTAGCCGACCTTGCCCCAGAAGTTTTGGCAGTAAAAGCTTCGGCAGCCGATGACGCAGCAGTCATAGGAGAAAGCAAGACATTGGCAATTGCCGTTAAGACCCCTAGCGAAATCGACGACGCTTCAAAAACCGCTAACGTGGTGGACAAGCCGGAAGATAAGAAGAACCCTTTCCTTGCTTAAAGTAGATGAACAACGTTTAGTTTTTTCCTTTACCTTCAACAGGGCCCTCCTTTTTTCGCCCTTTAGTCCCGTGCTTACTTTATTAATGAGAACTTAAGTTTTAATCCCTTGATAAGCATTGCAGTAATTCGGAGCATCTAATCCACATCATCGCAAACCTTGCCTACGCCCCTTGGAAAGCAACGGTGCAACGTAATACGCGGCAAAAGATCGTGCTCCAAAAAAGCCTCTACGAGTGCTAAAGGATGCAAAATAAACAAGGGTGCTAACCTTTCCCTCTGCTATAGATGCCTCTACGAGCGCCGTAAATAGCAAGAGTTTGGAAATACATATAATACAACCCACGTTCAATATTTCACTTATGGAAATATCAAAGAACAACGGGCCCATCGGCAGAGTTAACGCTCCCGATATATTCGGGAGCTACTGTCAGAACATACATCGGTTGAAAGCAAAGTTGCACATACAACGGGTTTAGCAAGACCTGCAACACGAGCTGATCACTCAAATAATTTGCTGACCAACGAATACACATACGTCTAAACGGGCAATTAAGATTTGCTCCATCAAAATTTGCCAACGGCATTGATACGATAAAAGTACATATACATGTATCTACCGAACAAAAGGTCTCGACTACGCAATCCAAACACTTGGATGAAGTAGCCAAAATACCTATTTACAAAAAAAACTTAACCCTGAATTACCCTTGCGGAGTCTCTCTTTCTTCAGGTACCTTTGAATCCTTTTCAACCTTGTCGACTATCATATTGGCGGGCAACAATACCTTCGGGTACAGCGTCTCAAAAACACCAACCGCATTAGCGATAGCCAGCAGATTTGCTGAAGGATAACGTGCAAGGACGAGGGCAAGTGTAAATCTAGCCCCTGCAAAAACCTGAGCTCATACAAGGTCTCAAATCTTCTTGGTATTCCCAAACTCAGACATCAGAGTCAGTAGCGTAGGAGGGACCGCGTTTAATGGGAACATCATCCTCCAAATTACCCTCAGGGCTTTGTAGCACTTGTCGAAGAAATGGTGGACCTGCTGGACCCGATCTTGAAATTGCGCGACAGCCGAAGCCTTCGAGTGTTCCCTCCAGAAAATCTCTTCGGCTGATGACAGCTGGGTCAATGCGTTCACACGCTCGTGAATCCGCTTGTTCTCTTCAGCACGGTTCAGAGCTATGACTAGCAAAGGAATCAACGGAAGATCAGGCAATGCGTTTTTGACAAAGAGTAATGAACACAAGGACCAGGGAACTTACAGTTTAAACTTTCAGTGGCTTTGTGCAGTTCAGTAAGAGCATAGCGCTCTACGTCGGCTGCAATCTCACCCTTCTTCTTGATAATAGCAGCCAAGGCATAGGTGTTGCGCAGATCCTTTTCCAACTGCGCGATCTGATCCTTCATACGTTGGATCCGATCATCTTCAGAAAGAGCACCCGAAGAATTGTCAACAAATGCAGGCACTGGGAACACCTGCAAGGAAAAGCGTCAAAAGCATGACGGATCGCTTCGCATCAGCATCAGAAGATACTCCCATCGGGAGAAGTGCAAGTGAAAATATCATAACAAGGGTGTACTAGCAACATTGCTAGCACGGAGTTTATTACAAACATAAGTTTGCCACAGAACATTGTTTCACATCAGCTCAAAGAGAAGTTTGTTACAAAAATCAAAGGGCTTGGGTTTGAGTCGATAAACTGGGGCCAGCCGATGTCTTCCTTGATGAAACCAGCTCAAGGAGCTGGCGTGCACACTTAAGGGCTGACGTTTTGAAGACGCTTAAATCAATGAACCGCCCATCTTGCTCTTTCGGCAGCTCCTTAGACATCTCTTCGATATCGGCCTTGAAGCCATGACCCATCATAAGTTGGAAGGCTAGGAGGGCACCATACGTACGCGAAGTGCGTTTGAATACCTCGATAGCCTCCTTGGTGTCGACTGCGAAGGCATCGATCAGCTACCCCAGAGTCTTGTCTTGACTGATCTTGGGGAAGATCATCGAGTGCATCCACGCCATGGCACCTTTCCCCTTTTCAAGAAGCTCCCGTGTAAGCTGGTGGGAGGCGAGAGTCATCGACACACCGTTCGCCGGAGAGTTGTTTGGAATCTTGTCCAAAGCACTGGCGGGGATGTCGGCAGCCTCTGCAAGAGAATGAAACAGGAAGAATTACTGACAAAGAATCGAACTCATAAGTGCAACAATCGACAGAGAAGCATAAAAGAAATTACCAAGCAAAGCCAAGGAAGACTGGCGAAGGAGTTCATCTTTTTCAGTCGCCCGAGCCTCGGCGGCCAGCCTAGACGCTTCCTCTTCTTTCAGCTTCTCCTTCAGCTTGCCCAGTTCCTCCTTCAGGGAGTCGACCTCTTGGCGAGCTGCGGCGGCTATTTTGACTGCGCCGTCCAACTTTGAGGAAGAAGATTTAACTTCCTTCTGCAGCCGAACCTTGTCTGCCTCCAGGGAAGTAAATTGGGAGGCGAAGGCCTCCAAAGAAGATATAACGCCCCGCAGGTCCTTGAGGAAAGAGGAAAAGTAGATGTTTGACAAAGAATCATTAACCAAGGCACGCTCCAGGAAATTCGCGTTGTAATCGAAAAAGACTTACGGAGTTTTTCCGAAGGAGGGATCGTGGCGGCGACGATTGAAGGAACATCTTCCCCCCTAGAGAGGGAGGAAGCAGTCGATACCTGGGTCGTGGGGGCTGCCTTAGGAGCCGAAGCTTCGGAAGCCGCGACATCCAGCGGAGCAGCGCCAGATTTGGCTTTCTTAGACGGAGGTTCAATGAAACCTTCGTCACTGCGAAAGGAAATGGCTGACAAGAATTATGAAATAAATGCGAGTAATAAAAGGCAAAATATGAATTCAGGGAAAAAGGCGCTTACATATCGAAGAGATCGTCTTCATCGGCAAAACCGCCGGTTGATCTCTTCACGGGTGAAGCTCTGGTCTCCTCCGCAGCTGCATTAACAAAGGTATCACGATCAGCGTCATCATCACGCACTGATCCCTCTGTGTCGCAAGCATCATTGGCTGAGGAAGGAAGATCGGTGTGGGCAGCTTCAGAATCTATCGGATCATCATGTTCGCTCTCCGGGCTCGTATACTCGGCAGTATGAAAATCAACAGGGACTAAGGAGCCTCTTCCCTCAGAAGTATCATTTGGTGAATCATGCAGGTTTCCAGAAACTATGGGGATCTGTCGAAGAAAAGAACAAATAAGAACAATAGTAATTATGTCGACTAAGTGGAACAGAGTAATAAGAGTATGAGAAGGAAAATTACCTCTGACGGTGGATGATCGGCATCAAGAGGAGAATAAGAAGATATCAATGGGATCGAGTCTTCTTGACTAAAGAGAGTAAGGCGACGAACTTCATCAAGCAGCTCCTTTTCCGATAGTTCAGCAATATTTATCCTGGTTTCATCCTTCGGACCCGAATACAACCACATCGGACGAACTCTGGCCATGACTGCTTGGACTCGACGTTTCAAGAACACCGCTGCCACCTCTGTGCCGATCATAGTTTGACCATCGGCTTCTTTGATCCGAAGGAATTTGGCAAATAACTCGTCGGCTGTTGTACTTTCGTCGGGAGAGAGAATGTTCTTCCAAGAATGACTAGGCTTGGCTTCAAGGACGTCGGCAAAGCAAGGAAGCTGGGACTCGGTTGTTGAGGAATCCTTGACATAAAACCATTTCAGTCTCCATCCTTGCACGGATTCTCTCATTGGGAAACTGAAATAGTTAACCTCTGAACGGACAACAAACCCCACTCCCCCGATGACAAAAGATCCATTACTACTGTTGTATCTCTTTGCAAAGAAGATCTTTTTCCACAACCCAAAGTGAGGCTCAATGCCCAAGAACGCCTCGCAGAGGGTGATGAACACAGCAACGTGAAGGATTGAGTTAGGGGTGAGTTGCCATAGTTGGATTTCGTAAGTCCGCGAGAAGACGATGAAGGAATTCGTAGGCGAGAAGCGAGAGACCCCGATACAAGAACGACAGGAACATCACGGTAAAACCAGCGGGGGATTGGGCCCGGAAATCGCACCTGGAAGAATCACATTCCCCTCGTCGGTGGAGATTAACCCGAGGCTTCGGGCCCTCTTCTCATCACGCTTCGTGATGGAGGACGCTAGCCAATCTCCGAGGTTTGGCTATCGAGCTTAGCGGCGGCGGCGGCGCCGGAGCTGGGGAGGAGCATCCGGAGTGCTCCTCTTCGGAAGATTCGAGGAGGCTTTGGCGGCGGCGCCACCGCTCGTGGAACCGGCGGCGGCAGCGAGGTTCTTCTTCTTCACCATTGCGAGATCTGGGGAAGGTCTGAAAAGCGGTGGTGGCGGCGCAGCGGTTGCGAAAGAGAGAGGAAGAAGAAGGACAGGAAGATGCTATGGTGAATATGGGAGGAAACCGAAAAGATTTTGTCCTTCGAAGGTTTTAAGAAAGGGAGAACTTGAGGATTGCATGGGCACGCGTCGTTGCTGCCAGTTCATTAAGGGGGCCTTTTTCCATTGATGATTGCGGAAATTGAGGAGGCGCCTTGGTAACTGTACGAGAAGGACGGATATTGCTTAAAAATAGGGCCAGACGAGAGAAAGAATGGGCCCCAGTGGGTCGCGTCTTGTCAGTCAAAATCAAGATGTCAGTAAACGTCATCAATGATGTCGTGAGGAATGCTCGAAGCATTCGAAGGAATAAAAAAGATATCGGATGGTGAACTTGAGTCTATGCACAGATTGCAAACATTCGTACCTAGACTCGGGGGCTACTCCCATCGGGAGCGCTGGACGCGCACCCGACAGAATGAGGACTCGAAGAAAAAAAGACTGAAGAAAAAGATGATTGCTCAGTTCGAGTCTGCACCCGATTGCAAGCACCCGGGCCCAGACTCGGGGGCTACTCCCATCGGGAGCGCTGGATGCGCACCCGACAGAACTTTTTTGCACTCCAGGATCATGCCCGAGGACTTGATTCTGTGTAGGGTAATGTTGTTTTGCCATCGGTAGTTAACCAACAAAAGTTGGGCACGTTACTCGTTATCCCTTGCGTGCGGAAAATATATCGGATGACTTATGAAGACTTGCAGAAAAACTTCGGCAGAGCAAAACGGTCGAGTGGTACAACTTGAGTCTATGCACGGATTGCAAGCATCCGTACCTAGACTCGGGGGCTACTCCCATCGGGAGCGCTGACGCGCACCCGACAAAAGAAGATGGTGCTGATTCAAGATTGATAACCCACAAGTATAGGGGATCGCAACAGTCTTCGAGGGAAGTAAAACCCAATTTATTGATTCGACACAAGGGGAGACAAAGAATACTTGAAAGCCTTAACAGCGGAGTTGTCAATTCAGCTGCACCTGGAAACAGACTTGCTCGCAAGAGTTTATCACTAGCAACAGTTTTATAGCAGTAGCAGTGGTGAAATAACACCAGCAGAGTAACAAAGACAGCAGTAGTGATTATAGTAAACAGCATGATTAAAATACTGTAGGCATAGGGATGGATGACGGGCATTGCATGGATGAGAGAAACTCATGTAACAATCAAGGAAGGGCATTTGCAGATAATAATAAAACGGTATCCAAGTACTAATCAATCAATAGGCATGTGTTCCATATTTAGTCGTACGTGCTCGCAATGAGAAACTTGCACAACATCTTTTGTCCTACCAGTCGGTGGCAGCCGGGCCTCTAGGGAATCTACTGGAAATTAAGGTACTCCTTTTAATAGAGCACCGGAGCAAAGCATTAACACTCCGTGAACACATGTGATCCTCATATCACCGCCTTCCCTCCAGGTTGTCCCAATTTCTGTCACTTTGGGGCCTCGGGTTCCGGACAACAATACGTGTATACAACTTGCAGGTAAGATCATAAAGCAATGAATATCATCATGAATTGATAACATGTTCAGATCTGAAATCATGGCACTCGGGCCCTAGTGACAAGCATTAAGCATAACAAGTTGCAACAATATCATAAAAGTACCAATTACGGACACTAGGCACTATGTCCTAACAATCTTATGCTATTACATGACCAATCTCATCCAATCCCTACCATCCCCTTCAGCCTACAGCGGGGGAATTACTCACACATGGATGGGGGAAACATGGCTGGTCGATGGAGAGGCGTCGGTGGTGATGAAGGCGATGATCTCCTCCAATTCCCCGTCCCGGCGGAGTGCCGTAACGGAGTTTCGGTCCCGAGACGGAGTTTCGCGACGGTGGCGGCGTACTGGATGGTTTCTGGCGATTTCTTCTAACCCCCGTGCGTTTTTAGGTCGAAGGCGTTAAGTAGTCCGAAGGAGGGCGTCGGAGGCCAGCCGAGGGGGCCACACACTAGGGCCGCGCGCCCCCCTCCTGGGCCGCGCCGGCCTAGTGTGTGGGGCCCTCGGGCCTCCACCTGGCTTGCCCTTCTGGCTCCGTCAATCTTCTGGAAAAATAGGACCTTTCGCATAAATTCCGAGGATTTTCCTGAAAGTTGGATTTCTGCACAAAAACGAGACACCAGAGCAATTCTGCTGAAAACAACGTTAGTTCGTGTTAGTTGCATCCAAAATACACAAATTAGAGGCAAAACAATAGCAAAAGTGTTCGGGAAAGTAGATACGTTTTGGACGTATCAACTCCCCCCAAGCTTATCTTATTGCTTGTCCTCAAGCAATTCAGTTAACAACTGAGTGCGATAAAAGAACTTTCACGAACACATTTGTTCATATGATGGAAATATTCTCATGATATGGCAAGTACTTAAGCAGTTCATAATAAGATACATGCAAATAAAATCATCTAATAGCTATGTTAATCATGGAAAAGGTACCAACAAATTAATAATGAGCATCATGAATCATGTCTATCAGCAGGATTGCAATGTTCATAGAATGATATGATAAGTGGTATCTCGCTTGCCCGTAATTGTACAGCAAAACATAAATGCTCGGGCACCTTTGAAGTTCATGGGAAGACTGGAAATAGAGATTATCAAAGATAAAAGCATCAAAGTTATACCACAGTTAATCACATTTTGGGACAAGCATATTATACTAAGAATGACAGTTGTGCTCTCAAGAAAGTGCTCAAAGAAAGGATGGAGACTCAATGTAAAAGTAAAAGATTGACCCTTCGCAGAGGAAGCAGGGATTAACATGTGCTAGAGCTTTTCATTTGTAAAACAGGAGTAAAATTATTTTGAGAGGTGTTTGTTGTTGTCAACGAATGATAATGGGTACTCTAACTACCTCGTCAACCGGACTTTCAAGAGCGGCTCCCATGAAGGACGTTATCTCTACCAGACAAGGTAAATCATCCCTCTTCTCTTTTGTTTACACACGTACTTTAGTTTCATTATGGATGACACTCCCCCAACCTTTGCTTACACAAGCCATGGCTAACCGAATCCTCGGGTGCCTTCCATCAATCACATACCATGGAGGAGTGTCTATTTGCAAATTAAGTTGCTTACTGATAAATCAGGGCAAAACATGTGAAGAGAATTATTAATGAAAGTTGATTAATTGGGGTCTGGAACCCTGTTGCCGCACTTTTTGCAAAATTATTGGATAAGCGGATGTGCCACTAGTCCATTATGAAAGTCCGTCAGAAGTAAATGACAAGATTGAAAGATAAACACCACATATTTCCTCATGAGCTATAAAACATTGACACAAATTGAGAAGCATTTTGAAGGTTTAAAGGTAGCACATGAGAATTTACTTGGAATGGTTTGAAATGCCATGCATAGGTATTTATGGTGGAAACTCTGGAATAACTTCGTTTTCAGGTGTTTGGAAGCACGAGCAGCGTTCCCGCTCAGTACAAGTGAAGGCTAGCAATAGACTGGGAAGCGACGATGAAGAGAGCGAATGCTTGTCATAATCATGCTTGCGACAAAATAAATTAACGGAGGCATAAAAGTGATACAAGAACTGCGAGGTAAAGTAAATCATCGAGGCTTAATTGACATTTTGTTCAGTCATATGCATGCGTGAGCATGTGCCAAGTTGATTCAAGAGAATTATTCAGAGGAGGATACCACAATTTGATACCTATCTATGAATAAAGCAATGCAAGCAAATATTTATGACATGCTACTCATATTAATAAATTGGAGCTAATCATGAGAGATCATGAACTACTAGACTTTCTTAAATGACATATACCTCACATGAACCAACTAAGCATGCTCACATGGATGAGTATATGTACAAAAATGAAAACAATAGAGTTCATACCAGCCTCTCACCACAATCGGATTGTCGTATATCGTCATTATTGCCTTTTCACTTGTGTAGCTTGAATAATATGGAATGAAAACCACGCTCCAGCCACCGAAGACCATTGAACTCATAAAGAACTTTACAAAACCAAAGAAGAACAGCAAATATTTTTGGTGTTTTCGAATTTGGAAACAAGAACAAAAGGAAGCAAGCAAACAAAGCAAAATCTTTTTGGATTTTCTTATAGCAAACCAACGATAGCAAACAAAGCAAAATAAAAGCAAGAAACCAAAATAAACAAGTGGTGAAGAGAAACAACAGAAATATTTTTGGTCTTTTTGTGTTTTAGGAAAGAAACAAAGCAAAAACAAGAAAATGAAAACTAGAAGAGTCACATAAACGCAAAGCAGCAGAAATTCGTCAAACTTGACAGCAGTACAGTAATTGATTTTTAAGAAATTCTTCCGCTGCTCAGCTCGAAAAGTGTTCAACTAATGAAAGTTAGATAATAACCTGGGGAACATGCAAAAAAATTGGCTTCGCAAAATAACATTCTGGCTGTTTTTGGGAATTTGTTTGGTAACAGTCCAGAATCTGTTTTCAATCAGCACTTCCCAAATATCATCTCCCTCTCATTAGAAAACCACTCCAAGAAACTAAACAGGTATATACAAGTATCCAGCAACCATAATATGCAAAGAATGAGTGATGCCGGTATACCTCCCCCAAGCTTAGGCTTTTGGCCTAAGTGGAGATCAATCCCATGGTGCCCATGAGGTAGCACCTCCGTAGTACGACGAAGATGGATCATATTCCGGGTATGTGCTGGAAGAAGCACCCGGATACGTGACGGTGTAGTCGTAGGAGGGCTTGGCGTCCTCGGAGTCATGCTGCTGGTGGAAGCCTTGTATCTTCAATTGCTCATCCACCTCCTCCTTAGAGCGCGACCATGGTTTCCTGTCAATACTGAACAAATCTGGCTGCGGCAAAAGGTCTCTTCCCCATCAGCAAACAACATTCTATAGACAATATTATCTAAACTAGAGTCAGCTGTAACAAATTGATGACTCTTCATAGCAGCAATATCAAGCCTCATAGGAGTTATTTTCACATCAGTAGGGTCAAGAGGAAGATCTAGATATGCTAAAATGCGCGATGCAATAATTCCTCCAAATATAGGCCCCTTGTTAGACAAGCGGCGAGCAACAAGAGCGCCAAGATGATAAGGTGTGTCCCCAGTGAGTGCAGCAATTAAGAAAGCAAGATGATAGCTAGATATATTACTAGTGTTCTCCCTACCAAGAATGCTAGTAGCAATGTAATAAGCAAAATACTTAATGGCGGGGAGTTGAATGTTTCTTATCTTGCCACGCCGAATGGTGCGACAATCATCATTGGTGATTCCTCGATAGAGCTCCAGCAATTCCTTGGGGTTGTCCTCAATCTTCTTTGTTGTACCTACAGGGGCCATATCCAATGCAGCACAAAAATCTTCCAACTTCATAGTAATAGGTTTACCATAGATCTTGAATGCAACTGTCGGGCGATAGTGCTTGTTGTTGAACTTGAAGCTCTCCACAAAGATTTTAGTGAGCGTGTAGTATTGCTCACTCTCATCTTCCATGTAGGTGGTTAAGCCCGCCTTACCGACGAGGGTCAATAAATCATCCAACAACCCTGCATTACTCAAAAAGTCATAACATGGGAAGGATGAAGCGTTAGGGACTCCATTATCCTCTTCGGGTGCGAAGCTCGGTGCGATGAGGTCCTCATTGTAGGATTGCCTGAATCGGGTGGATGACCTTGAGGGCCTCCCCGTGCTTGTCGTCTCTCTTTCAAACACTTCTCCAAAGTTATGGTTATCCATCTTCCTTTTCTGAAATTTTTCAACAAACATTATAAAATTTGATTTGGTGACATATAATTGAGGGAAACTACCATAGGAACTTGCTAGAGTACTACACATGCATCAAAACTAGTTTCTACCACTTAGAACAAGCATGCAAGCTCACTAAACATGTTAGCTACAGCAGCAAAATATTCAATATATACTCCACCAAACAAAATTCTACTTGGATAATCTAAGGAGTCACATACCGGAGAGCAAATGTGCCAAATTTCAGACAGAAATCTGGGCTGAGCAAAGAGATCGAGAAATCTTGAGCTCTTGAGCAGAAACGCGAGTGAGAGGAATGCAGTGCGAGTTTTTTCGGGAGAGAGAAGAAGATGGGAGAAAGAGATGAAGTGGTGGGGCAAGGAGGGGCCCACACGCCAGGGTGGCGCGCCCCCCTTGCTGGCCGCGCCGGCCTGTGGGGTGCCACCCTGGGGTGCCCCACTGGTCATCCCCAGGTGTTCCCAGGTGCTTCGTCGAAAAATAGGACCAATGGTATAATTTTTGTGAATTTTTGAAAACTTTGAAAAATGCACATTTCTGGGTGTCAAAATTATTATTACTGGGCAGAAAAAGATTTTGAAATCTCTAATTAACTAAAGAACTTTGCAAAACAAAAGTGCTACAGCAAGTAGAATAAGTGGAGGAAGAAAGAGATGTTGTTTAGTTCCTCTATGCATATAAAATGAATTTGTTAACAAGGTTGATCAAGTCTTGCCACCAAATAAATTTTATATAACATATGAAGAAATAAACCTCAAATCAATCATGTTACCTTGTATTGTATTGATAGGGATCCAATCACAAGAGTTTGATATTCTTCTTTAGGCTCATATATTGGACAATCAATAGTTCCCACTTTGATAGTTCTCACATTAGAAATCGTATTAACTCCACATGCTTTCTCAATCCTCTTGGGAAAATAAACGGTATGCTCCTTGTCATCGACATTGAAAGTAACTTTTCCTTTATTGCAATCAATAACAGCCCCTGCGGTGTTAAGAAAAGGTCTTCCAAGAATAATAGACATATTATCATCTTCAGGCATTTCCAACACAACAAAATCAGTTAATATCAAGCAGTTATTAGTAACTTGAACAGGAACATCCTCACATATACCAACATGAATAGCAGTAGATTTATCAGCCATTTGCAAAGATATATCAGTCGGTATCAACTTATCTAAATAAAGTCTCTTATAAAGAGAGAAAGGCATAACACTAACACCCGCTCCCAAATCACATAGAGCAGTTCTAACATAATTATTCTTAATTGAACAAGGAATAGTCGGTATACTTGGGTCGCCAAGCTTCTTTGGAACCTTACCATTGAAAGAGTAATTAGCAAGCATAGTGGAAATCTCCTCATTAGGAATTTTCCTTTTGTTAGAGACAATATCTTTCATATACTTTGAATAAGGAGGCAATTTAATAGCATCAGTCAAAGGTATTTGCAGGAATAAAGGTTTCATCCAATCACAAAATTTGTTATAGTGTTCTTCTTCCTTTGATTTTAGTTTCTTAGCAGGAAAAGGCATTTGCTTTTGAACCCAAGGTTCTCTTTCACTACCATGTTTCTTAGCAATAAAATCTTCTTTAGTATACTTTTTATTTTTAGCATGCTTTTCAGGTTCTTCTTCAACCTCTTCTTTATCAGAAACATCATTCTTATCATTATCTTTATCATGTTCATTACCACTTTCAGTTTCAGCATCAGAAATAGAAATACTATTAGGATCATAACAGGCTCATAGGATTCTACAACAGTTTTATGTTTTTTTTTCTTTTTCTTAGATGGAGCACTAGTTTCAGTTCGTTGAGAATCTTGTTCAACTCTTTTGGGATGCCCTTCAGGATATAGAGGATCCTGGGTAGAAACACCGCCTCTAGTTGTTACTTCATAAGCATGTTTTTCTTTAGAATTATCTTTTAACAAGTCATATTTTCACTTTAGTGAGTTGATCAATTTGAGTTTGAACCATTTGAAAATGTTTAACAATCATCTTAACATCATTGGAGGTTCTCTCCACAATACCATGCAATTCACCAATAGCTCGAGAATTTTCCATTAAATGATTCTCTACTCTCATATTGAAATTACTTTGCTTAACAATATAATTATCAAACTCATCTAAGCATAGAGCAGGAGGTTTTGAATACGGAATATCTTCTCTAGTAAAGCGTTCAAGAGAGTGTACCTCAATCATGGATGAAGGGGGAGTGATCTTACATAAATCTTCTAATGGAGGTAAATTCTTCACATCTTCGGATTTAATACCCTTCTCTTTAAGAGATTTCTTGGCTTCCCTCATATCTTCATCATTTAATTTAATCATACCCCTCTTCTTCAATATTGGTGTCGGGGTTGGTTCGGGTGTAGACCAATCATCATGATTCCGGCCTATTCTTGCCAATAATTCTTCGAACGTCGTCCGGAGTTCTTTTCTCGAAAACACAACCAGCACAACTATCCAGGTATGCCCTAGACTCAATGGTTAGTCCACTATAAAATATATCAAGTAAATCATGCTTTTCCAATTCATGTTCGAGCCGAGCTCTAATAAGAGAGCAAAATCTAGCCCAAGCCTCAGGCAATTTCTCTCCATCTTCCTGGTCAAAGTTATAAATTCTCTGCAAAGCAATATGTTGAGCACTAGCAGGAAAGTATTTCCGGAAGAAAACATCAAGCAATTCTTTTGGACTATTAATAGAATCAGGTGGCAAACTATTATACCAAGTTTTAGCATCATCCTTTAATGAGAAAGGGAAAATTTTAGCAACAAAATAAGTACGCTTCTTAACATCATCAGAAAACAAGCTACTCAGAGTAGATAGCTCAATCATATGTGTTCTACAGCACTTTCTTTTTCAGTACCACAAAAATGTGTTTTCTCAACAATAGATATATGAGACAAATCAAGAGAAAAATCATAATCCTTATCCTTAATGTTTATAGGAGATGTGGCAAATTTAGGATCAGGAGACAGCTTTATATCTAACGAGTATGTTGTGCAAGCAACTTTTTAATTTTTCTTGCATCAGTAGTAGCATTGCATTTATCAATAAAATCATCATCAAGTTCTACATAATCTTCATCAAGATCATCACTAGAGTATTCAACGGACTCGGGTGAATTAACGAGTGTAGCAGCATTTTCATTAGGAGTTTCGAGTACTTTCAATTTGTCTAGACCTAGCAATTGTAGCATCTAGAAAAGATCCCAATGAACCACAATCATCAAGCACATCGAAGCATCATCAATATTATAAGAATTTTCAGATCTAGCGAAGTACCAGACATGTGAAGCTTGTGGTGGTGAAACAAGTTTATCTATCACGAGATGGTGAATCAAGAGCAGCAGAGGTACTCGAGTTGTACCTTTTCTTGTAGTGGATGGTAATATGGCGACTTTAGGATCGCGAGGTTTACCCATGATGGAGAATTTGCAGCGAACAATATCAATCCAAGTGAACTTCCAAATAAAGCTATGCTCCACGACAACGGCGCCGGAAAATAGTCTTGATAACCCACAAGTATAGGGGATCGCAATAGTCTTCGAGGGAAGTAAAACCCAATTTATTGATTCGACACAAGGGGAGACAAAGAATACTTGAAAGCCTTAACAGATGAGTTGTCAATTCAGCTGCACCTGGAAACAGACTTGCTCGCAAGAGTTTATCAGTAGCAACAGTTTTATAGCAGTAGCAGTGGTGAAATAACACCAGCAGAGTAACAAAGACAGCAGTAGTGATTATAGTAAACAGCAGGATTAAAATACTGTAGGCACAGGGATGGATGACGGGCATTGCATGTATGAGAGAAACTCATGTAACAATCAAGGCAGGGCATTTGCAGATAATAATAAAACGGTATCCAAGTACTAATCAATCAATAGGCATGTGTTCCATATTTAGTCGTACGTGCTCGCAATGAGAAACTTGCACAACATCTTTTGTCCTACCAGCCGGTGGCAGCCGGGCCTCTAGGGAATCTACTCGGAAATTAAGGTACTCCTTTTAATAGAGCACCGGAGCAAAGCATTAACACTCCGTGAACACATGTGATCCTCATATCACCGCCTTCCCTCCGGTTGTCCCAATTTCCGTCACTTTGGGGCCTCGGGTTCGGACAACAATACGTGTATACAACTTGCGAGTAAGATCATAAAGCAATGAATATCATCATGAATTGATAACATGTTCAGATCTGAAATCATGGCACTCGGGCCCTAGTGACAAGCATTAAGCATAACAAGTTGCAACAATATCATAAAAGTACCAATTACGGACACTAGGCACTATGCCCTAACAATCTTATGCTATTACATGACCAATCTCATCCAATCCCTACCATCCCCTTCAGCCTACATCGGGGGAATTACTCACACATGGATGGGGGAAACATGGCTGGTCGATGGAGAGGCGTCGGTGGTGATGAACGCGATGATCTCCTCCAATTCCCCGTCCCGGCGGAGTGCCAGAACGGAGTTTCTGGTCCCGAGACGGAGTTTCGCGACGGTGGCGGCGTACTGGATGGTTTCTGGCGATTTCTTCTAACCCCCCGTGCGTTTTTAGGTCGAAGGAGTTAAGTAGTCCGAAGGAGGGCGTCGGAGGCCAGCCGAGGGGGCCACACACTAGGGCCGCGCGCCCCCCTCCTGGGCCGCGCCGGCCTAGTGTGTGGGGCCCTCGGGCCTCCACCTGGCTTGCCCTTCTGGCTCCGTCAATCTTCTGGAAAAATAGGATCTTTCGCATAAATTCCGAGGATTTTCCCGAAAGTTGGATTTCTGCACAAAAACGAGACACCAGAGCAATTCTGCTGAAAACAGCGTTAGTCCGTGTTAGTTGCATCCAAAATACACAAATTAGAGGCAAAACAATAGCAAAAGTGTTCGGGAAAGTAGATACGTTTTGGACGTATCAAAGATGAACAAGAACAATCAAGGAGAAGAACATTAAGAGGAGGCATGCTTCAGTCTCTACCCGAACTATTTTCGGCTAGACACTCGGGGGCTACTGACGTGGGCATTACCCTTCGAGTAACCGACATTGCCCTACCCTATACGATCTAACTAGAGGCCCATGAAGGTATTCGATGGCAAGATGGGCCACTTGGATGTCGCAGCAGAAGATTCCTTGGCGGGCAAGACAAGGAAGGAGCCGAACAAGGAAAGTTTAGAGCTAGAACTATTGTAAACCTAGTCGTACTCGGTTAGACCTCTTGAGACCTGGCCACCTATATAAAGGCCAGGAGAGGGCCTGCCGAGGGACACAATCAATCTTAGCAATCATAACCACCAAAAGTCTAGAGCTAGGTCGCCGCAGCACTTAGCCTCTCGACGAGATCTCAGCCGAACCTTTCGGCACCCCATTGTAACCCATTATTATCATAATCAAGATCGGACGAGCAGGACGTAAGGGTTTTACCTCATCGAGGGCCCCGAACCTGGGTAAATCGCTCTCCCCGCTTGTCTGTGAACCGATGTCGCGTATCAGCTTGCAGGATTCCATCAACCCTAAGCCCCAATCGGAGGGCATTGCCGAGGAGTACCCTCGACAGTAGCCCCAAGTACCATGAACACCCCATGCTATCACTTTGAGCATTCATAGGAGGAACTAACATTACACAGTTCATAAGGGAGCCACACACGGTACATACCGCGATCACGCTGACCCCAAAGTTCATATGATAAAACACTAGAGTAGCACAACAACATCTAGATTACAAAACCCACGATCACATAAAAGATCATATCACGAGAGAGAGAGAAACCACATAGCTACCGGTACGGCCCCTCAGTCCCGGGGGTGAACTACTCCCTTCTCATCATGGGAGTCAGCAACGCAGATGGACATGGCGGTGGAGTCGATGGCGATGGCTCCGGGGGCACTTCCCCGCTCCGGCAGGGTGCCGGAACAGAGACTTCTGTCCCCCGAAACATGGTTTCGGCGATGACGGCGGCTACGGAGCTCTTCTTCCACGGAACAGTTACGCCTCGTAACTTTTAGGGTCAGGAGCTTCTTATAGGCGAAGAGGCGACGCGAGGCGGTGCTCGAGGGGGCATACATGGGGCAGGGGCGGCTAGGGCCCAGGCCGCGCCTGGCCCATGTATAGCCACCTTGTGGCTCTCCCGGCACTCCCCTTCTGGCTCCCGGAGTCTTCTGGTGAATAAGAATTTTGGTGAATTTTCCAGATTTTTCCGAGCACTTTCATTTTTGGACTATTTCTGCAATAAACAGACATAATAAACAAAAACTGGCACTGTGGCACTTGTTAATAGGTTAGTCCAAATAATGACATAATGTGATACAAAGTGCCTATAAAACATGTTGGAATTGGTGCAAAACAAGCATGGAGCATCAAAAATTATATATACGTTTGCAACGTATCAGGAACTACTCTTTGAAGTGTTGTAAAGTGAACGGCAGGAAGTGACATTAACGTATCAGCGCTTTGACACATGAACAAGGGGGATAAGAGGGATTCACAAAGCTCATATCGATAACCACGGGGTAAATCCCTTAATAGCAATAGTCAATATGTGGCTTGCAGAAGACTAGTTTTTGTGGTTATTTAGAGATGCGATGACCGATGGCTTTCTGGACGCATCTTATTATGGAGCTCTCCCACACACAACATGCTTACAAGCATATATACTTTATCTTAATTAACATGAATCCTAGTGCTAGTGGTGGATCCAATCATCCCTGGGAACAGTTTGTCTCATTAAGTTTCAACCCATTTCTTATAACATTTTTACTGCTTTATTTACTTTATTTGCAACCATTTACAACACCCCCTTTTAAATATTCTAAGATTAGAAAACAATTATTAAGTAATCTTTAGTAGAAAGTATCAAGGGGAATTAAGACCCTAACCAGTAGCTCCTCATGGTTTGATACTCTTATTTAGAAACTAGCTACAACTAATTTGTGTTCTTGCCTTTATCAAGCTATTTTCTGACGCCGTTGCCTGGGAGCTCAGCGCTTTTGATATTTGTTCTTAGTTGATTATCTATTATTTTTCTTACTACATTTGTTTAATAGTTTCAGGTAGTACCATGTCTGCTCTCGGGCTTATGAATAAGCTTGATGCACTAAATATCTCGGGAGATTCAACCGATGGTTCTTTAAGGAATTCCCCAATGGGAGTGACGTCGAGTACGCTATTCATCCGTGTTTTATTGCTATTATGAAGGAGAATGGTTTTGCAGGATGAGGATCCTTAACAATTAAATCGAGAAACTACACTGATGATGAACTAAAACTTAAACTTTTCAGTCAATCTCTAACCAACACTTCATTATCTGGGTATAAAACTTGGCATGTAGAAAAGATTGATACCTGGTAGAATCTTATGAAGGATTTTATATTTTGGTTCTATCCCAAAGTCAAGTCCGCTGAAGCAAGGTCTATAAAAAAATTCAAGAATCACCGCTGCGAAAGCTTAATGAGAGCATACCTCAGGTTTAAAGGTACGGTTCAAAAATTTCCCCATCATGGTTTACCACATTGGTATGTTTTACATGTCTTTTATGGAGGACTTGAACAAGATAATAAAAGAGAACTAGACTTGGTATCTGGTGGATCTTTAATGAAACTCACAGCCGAACAAGCCTAGATACACCTAGACAAAGTTCATAGAAATAGGGTATCACGGGGCTTTGATCTTGGAAGTGAGGGAGAAATAGAAAATGAATATGATTGTTTAAATTCTTATAAAAACACCAGGAAATTAAAATAAATAGCTAATGAGCTTAATCTTGATGATGTTATGGTATTAGATGTTCTTCAAGCTTCTACATAATTCATTGAAGTACCCAAGAAAGAATGGCTTCATTACACTCTGCCACCTCAAATCATTGAAGCAACACAAGTTGAAGCTGAAGTACCCAAAGCGGTACCCATTGAAAGGATGCCTTACAATGATCTGCTCCCTTTCCCAATGACAGCGGCAAGGCACATCAGAGCTCAACTCCTTATAGAACAAAAGGAAGAGGAGGTAAGAGAGGTAAGAGCATCAGAGTTAAAATTTAGTAATGAGGAACCTACTTATGAATTTGCAAATGGAGAAAGTGAGGTAACTAAGGAAAGTATTTTATCTATGTTTGCACACTGCAACATAGTTGAGCTCAAATCCGAAGCCTCGTAGTTTGTAGAAGGTATGGTTAAAGAAAAAGGTGTGAGCAAACCTATTTTACCTTGAACTTTTGGTGGATCCTCTTATTATGGACTCTGTGATATTGGAACAGCCATTAATGTTATTCCCTATAGATTTTATTTTGGTATCCAAGATGAACTTGAGCATTCACAATTAGAAGACATAGATATGGCAATAATGCTAGATGATAAGACTCTTAGAGTTCCTATGGGAGTCATAAAGAATGTACCTATTACAATAGGGCCTTACACGTATCCCATTGATTTTGTTGTCATTGATATACCAATTGATTCTCATTGTCCAATCATTTTTGGAAGAACTTTCTTAAACACTGCAGGAGCTAATATTGACTGCAGGAAAGAAACTATCTCTCTTAAATTTGGGGAGGAAGTGATGAGTTTCCATTTCTTGAAGTTCACTCATAAACCAATTATTGAAGAGGAAGACTTCGAGGAGGAAGTTAATCTTGCTAATCTTTCCGCAATACTTTATAATACTCCTGGAGATTATTTATAGGTAAGTTTACTTGGAAATGAAAATAATATGATAGGATTAGACCAAAATGATATTGAAAAATATTTGGAATCTCTCCCTATTGCTGATAACTCAACTAATGAGAAGTATGAAGTACCTAAAATAAAGGGAGATGAAGATTTACCACCTCCAGAACTAAAACATCTTCCTCCAGATTTAAAATATAAGTTTATAGATGAGACAAATAGATATCCAGTTATTGTAAGTACTAACCTTTCAGAAAAGGAGGAATAACAGTTAATGATGGTACTTAAAATGCATCGTAAGGCTTATGGGTATTCTTTGGATGACTTGAAGGGGATCATTCCCTCAATAGCCACTCATCGAATATTCATGGAAGATGGAGCCTAACCAGTTGCAGATTTTGAGAGGAAACATAAGCCTGAAATGAAGGAAGTTCTAAGAGAAGAAATCATCCGCCTTCTCGATGCAGGTATCATCTATCATGTTAAATAAAGTGACTGGGTGAGTCTTGTTCATTGTGTCCCTAAGAAAGGAGGATTTATTGATGTACCAAATAAACACAATGAAATGGTCCCAACCAGAACTGTTGTAGGACATAAGATGTGCATTGATTTTATAAAATTTAATAAGGAAACTAGGAAAGATCATTACCCATTGCATTTTATAGATCAAACTCTAGACAGACTTGCTAAGCATTCACATTTTTGTTATCTTGATGGATATTCTGGGTTCTCCCAAATAGTTGTTCATACGGAGACCAACTGAAAACAACTTTCACTTGTCCTTTTGGATTATATGCTTATCGTAGAATGCCTTTCGGATTATGCAATGCTCCAGCTACTTTTCAAAGATGCATGACCTCTATATTTGCCGATTATATTGAGCATATAATGGAAGTGCTCATGGCCGACTTTTCCGTCCGTGGAACTTCGTTTAACTGTTGCTTGTGTAATTTGCATAAAGTGTTGCAGAGATGTGAAGATACTAATCTAGTCTTGAACTGGGAAAAGTGCCACTTTATGGTTCAAGAAGGGATAGTACTTGGACACAAGATCTAGGGAAAGGGCATAGAAGTTGACAAGTCGAAAGTGGAGGCCATAGAGAAAATACTACATCCACGAGATATCAAAGGTATACGAAGTTTCCTTGGTCATGCTGGATTATACAGAAGATTCATTAGGAATTTTTCTAAGATAGCAAGACCCCTTACTAATCTATTACAAAAAGATGTTCGGTTTAAGTTTGATGAAAACTGTCTCAATTCTTTCAACATTCTTAAGCAAGCTCGACTTAAAGCTCATATGATACAACCACCTAATTGGAGAAACCTTTCGATCTACTCTGTGAGGCAAACCAAGCATCTGTCGGAGTCACTTTGTGCCAGCAGGATGTGATGAAGTTAATATCATATATCATGCTAGCTGGACTCTAAATGATGCACAAATAAATTATCCTTCAATAAAAAAAGAGTTATTTGCAGTTGTATTCGCCTGTGAAAATTTAGATCGTATATCACTGACTCAAAAGTTAGAGTCTTGATGTCTACGCACGCTTCTATTCTTGTAGACAATGTTGGGCCTCCAAGTGCAGAGGTTTGTAGAACAACAGAAAGTTTCCCTTAAGTGGATCACCCAAGGTTTATCAAACTGAGGGAGGTAGAGGTCAAATATATCCCTCTCAAGCAACCCTGCAATTCTGATACAAGAAGTCTCTTGTGTCCCCAACACACCCAATACACTTGTCAGGTGTATAGGTGCACTAGTTCGGCGAAGAGATAATGAAATACAAGTAATATGGATGATTATGAATGATAATTGCAATCTGAAATAAAAATGGCAGCAAGCAAACATGTAGCAGAACTGGTTGTAAATGGTGTTTCAATGTTTAGAAACAAGGCCCAGGGATCATACTTTCACTAGTGGACACTCTCAACAATGATATCATAATTGATACATAAATGTCATCTCTTTACTGTGCTACTCTGAACCACTCTCCGTGTCACATCCCGAAATTTTCCAGATTTCGAAATGTAAAATAAAAATGAATTTAATGCTTGATTGTTTGAACTTGATTGAAAATCCACAAAGAATTAAAACTTTTTGGAGTTATTTAAACGTATTTTCCAAACTATTGGTTTCCAAATACTTTTGGTTTCAAGTATTTTCAAAATCAAACATATAGGCCAAATGTATATAATAATTATTTTAATTTCACAAAGGGATATTAAAAGGGTTTTGCAAAATATAGAGTTTTCATAAAACTTGGTTTTCAAAAGATTTTCCAACAATGCTCTAGGTTTTGAAACTTATAAAAATATTTTATTTGAGAAAAACATTAAACCCTAAAAAGGCACTATAGCCACGTAGACATGTATGTCAAATTTTGGTTTTATAAAGTTTATATTTTTGTTCCAAATTTAGTCTAATATTAAAGTATTTTTCATAACGATTCCAATGGTATCTTATTTGCATTTTTTCTGATTTTATTTGAAGCTTCAAAATGAATTTCGAATTTCTGTTTTAAAAAAAAGCGCGCCGGCCACTCCGGCCCAGCGGCCCAGCGCCCGCCCGCGCGCCCCGCACGGTGCCACGGCCCACTCGGCCGATCGCCCCCGCCCAGGCCACCCCGTGCCCCGCGGCCCAGCACGCCGCCCTGGCCCAGCTCGCCCCAGCCAGGAGCCCAGCTCCCGCGCACGCTCGCCTCCCCAGCACGCGCACCGCCCCTTTTTCTTCGGACCAGGTTGTTGCCACATCACTAGGAATCGGCTCCCGATGGGTTGCTTCCCATCGGACCAGGTTGTTGCCACAGGATGGAATGCATGATGGCCGTACGATGTTAAACAAAGCCCCATTTTAAACCAGTCCCGTGCAACTGCCTCCATGAGACGTGGGTTTGCATGCTTCCTAAAACACAGCCCGTAATAGAAGGAAACTCAACTTAATTATGATCTGCCTAATAAATACTTCCAAGAATGATTCCGGATTTTGGGATGACTACATTTTGGTGAACGTAGGTCCCAACAGTTCAATTTGGATCCTTAGGTTTTCAAAATTATTATTTGACGCTTCAAACTAAATGTATATTTGCTTCTTTGGCAATGGGAACATGCTTCTAAAAATCCTCTGCAACAAGCTATAAAGATCATCAACAACCGATTCTCCTCTGCAACAAACAGTTGAACAAATCCTCCCAGACCAGAACTGGATTGAGACTTCGAGTCACCAGAGAGAAGCCATGGCGGGTCACTGGTCACTATGCATCATCGGTAGCCGCTCTGGGACTGGCGCACATACCCTACATACAATGCCTCGACGAGCACACGCGTGCCACCTGGTTTCGTGCCGCCGGACCTTGAAGAAATCCTTGGCCTCCACCAGCGAGAGCACAGCGGCCTCACGGCAAGCCACCGCAGCTTGTCGGCCCGCTGCGTCGCGCGCGTCATCTTGTACACTTTCTCCGCGTCCATCTGGGCGCGAACCCCTCCTGGCCTCCTTGATGTTCTCGTAGTACAGCTTCACACTCGGCCACGCGTTGACCGAGAGCGCGACGCGCGCGTGGGTCGCTGTCGAGCCAGGAGAGCACAGGAAGCCGGCGAACGGCGAACGGCGAACGGCGGGTCGTCTCGTCGGGCGATGAGGGTGGGGATGGCTGGAGTAGGGCAGGCGGAGGCGGGCGAGGTCGGCTGTGAGGTCGTTGGCGGCGACGATGCCGCCCCGGACTTGACCACCACTCCGTGCACCTGCCAGCTCTCCTCCCAGACCAGCATCCGCGGCGGCGCGGGCCGAGCGCGCCTACCCGCGCAGCACCTGTATTACTAAACGACGTCGTCCCCCAGGCCCCCGCACCTTACCTGCAGCTTTCCCATGCTTCGACACGGCCAGCAGGGGCCAAAATATCTCCGTCCTTCGATCGGACACCCGCCACAACGCAGCACCGCTATCAACTCCAGACGCGGCAACGGTGAATTCGCACTCGATCTCTTCCTCCTGCTTAACTGCGGCGGCCGCGGGAGACTTTTCTGGCGTATTCCGCAGCGGCTTGGGTGAAGGCTTCCCGTCAGTCGTGCGGGGCTAGCTTGTTGCCTCCCGGTACCAGCACGACCACCGGTCTCGCATCCACTTCCGACGCCGTGTATCCTGGCGGCGGAGTGCCCTCGTACTTGCGACTTCGGGAACAGCCCCGGCTCCTTCCGTCTCCCCGATTCGAGACCATTGATTGGAATCGTCGAAGATTGCGCTGATCGTACGTGGATCTAGCGGTGTATATATTAGGATTTACGTACATATGAACCGAGTAGCTCAAGGTCCGATACGAATTCACGGACGAATGGCTTGTCTTCCTCACGAACTTTCTGCTACCCTGATGATCCAGCTCGACGCCGTATAGTGGGTCGACTGCCAGGGGAGGCAAACTTGTCGGCGCGCCAAGAGCTTGATTAATCCATCCTCTTCCAGATTCCATGAAACACGACGACTGGCCCCAAGTACTTTAGTTGGGATTGGACTCTCCTTATGTACGTGCCAAGGTGGGCTATTTCCACGAGATCATATCTCAAACAAATCCTAACGCGTGATCGTAGACCTACCATCGGATCACACCCATCGATTTCCTTTACTACCGTGGACGGACGCACAATGGCCAACGGACGAAAGCGTAGATTAGGTTGGACGAAAACACACTTTGACGAACCAAACGAAGGAAACCTTATTTTCTTTATTATTAGGTATAGATTAGGTATAGATAAGAAAAGGCCAGCATAGGGCCGTTCGATTGAAAGAAAATGGACGGCGCGCGAGCGGTCCGACGGTTTCCTTCCCATCAGACTCTGATAGGGAGTGTTTACCTTTTCTTTTCGTTTAGTCCCACCTCGCCCCTCTTGAGCAAATTGGTCCAGTCTAGAGCCTATATAAACTCCCGTGAGAGCAGCCCAAAGGCACACCGAAGCGCCTTGCGCCCTCTTCTTTCTCCCAGCTCTTAGCAGCAGCAATCCTCGTGCGACACAGCTGTTTCGCGCCGCATACCCGCGACGCAGCTGTTTCACGCGGCGCACACTCGCGACGCCCAGCATTTGTAGCATTTTGGAAAACGACGCCACTCGACGTATCTTGCCCGGTAATAATTCTATTTCCGCCCTTTTTACGTAGATTATCATGCGTAATTTCGCAATTTTATTTCCTTAGATCCACATCTCCATTTAGAATAGTAGTTCGTTCGTTAAGTTTGTAATTAGAGTCTCTACAACTTTCATGTAGGAAGTTTTACCATCCGAGCAATTTGTTCGGACAACTTTTCGTACACCATTAGAACTATAACCACTTCTATCTAGTTTTGTAAAATTCATATCTTAATTTCTATCCGTCGGATTTCGACAAACCCTATACCGTTGGAATCAGCAAATCACATAGATCATGTTAGACATTTTGAATGTCAGTTTCGCCCACTCTATTTTCGTGGTACCCCTTTGATCCGCAACATTGTCTCCAAAATAAATCTTACAAACTTTTTTCGAGAGATTCTTTTGGCGATACGTTTGTAATAGAATTCTCTACAACTTCCGTGTAGAAAGGTCTTCCATCCGGAAAACTTCTTCTAATGATTTTTCGCGAAAAGTGCAGTCCTATGACTGGCTTCAACATAGTTCCTTTAACCAAATTGATCCTTATGCTCATACCCATCTTTCAGGACCAGTTATAATTCTTTATCATGTTCAAGGATATGCATATCTTACCCTTGGTTGTCTAGTTCACATTACTCAAATTACAATTGAGCTATTTGAGTAAGTGTGATATTGTTTTACTTTAGATTTTACCTTGCTCTAGTAGGGTGGAGATACTCTACCCCATATCACATGTGATGAACCTTTGTTATCCATTAGGCTCCGTGAACCAAAACCCGATATCATTCATGCCATTCAACCCTTCCACTTAGTTCGAACTATCCAATTTTCAAATGAGTTATTTGAGTAGTTTAATATAGCAGTAGTTCATATCCAATGCTATGTGTGACCTTGTGCTACTCTGTAAGTGTTATCACACTATGTCAATTGCATAAGCCTTGCTTTACAGTACTTCATCCAATATCACCACCGTCCAAAATATTTGAATCGCTTTGCAAATATTCAAATTCAAATATGAGAATTTGAGTATGTGTCCATTATTGTTTTCTACATTTCTTTCTCAACATGATTCTTTGGTGAAGGTGAAACTCATGATCACATCCACACACCAATACCACTAGACACTTTACCTTGAACCAATATCGTGTCTATCCAAATGCATTCTCATTCACTCCTTTGACTTAGTTTAAATCTATTCAATTTACAAATGAGTTAATTGAGTAATTCAATATGTCACAACTCCATACCCAAGCCTATGTGTAATTTATACCGTTTTGAGTAATTGTTGTCACACTTATTCAATAGTATTTGTGTTGCACTAGTTGTCACCTATGTGATTCAATTCACATAAGCCGTTCTGAATTCTTTTCATGCTTTTATAAAGCATAAATATTCTTCAATTATATCTTAGATTATCCAATTCCTTCTAATCATATGACTTTCCGTCCAAACTCTCACCGCCATATCTTCCAAGCCAAACCTCATGTCATACCTTAATACCATAGAGCGATTTTCCGATTGTTGTCTTGTTTGATTATGTTGTTGTTGTTGAATGGTGTGTTTATGTTGTGCTATATTTTATATTATAGTTCGTACGGAGATGCACATATTTTGATTAAGAGAAGTGAACGCGCTTCGACTACCAAAAAGGCAAGTGACATTCAAATCCTAGTTATCTTATATATGCATTAGTGTTTTTCAAACTAGTATGCATGGTAGGATTTTGATTTCGAAAGTTATGCTATGCTTATCAATCCCTATAGTGTGTAGCTACCATGAACCCTTGCTAGGATTTTAGTCTGCCTAGCAATAACAAAATGCCACTGCTGTTTGATTATTCTGGATTGTGACTGTTGGAAGTTAAAATTAATAACCTTAATGAATCACCTGGGTGGATTGGTTGATTGGTGGGCGGCTGTTCAGGCTCACGCGCCGACTAAAGTGATGAATTCCTCACGCGCCCTAGGGACTAAAGTGATGAATCCCTGAGAGTGCGCAAATGTTGAGTGGCTACTCAGGGCCACATTGTGGTTGTCATCGCCTGAGGGTGCACTTGTGGTTGGCCACCCAGGATTAAAGAGATTAATATGTCGTCCATATTTTAGATAGCTTCCAGTGCAGCCTTATGGTATTATGGGCTCTGCCGGGATTAAGTAAGTTGTGAGGTCCAACTTGTTGCTAGACATGATGATGTGGTGATGGCCAAACGGGAACGGGTCTAGCTGGTTATGGTTGAAACCTTCTTCTGAAAGATCTTGTCTCATTCTTCTCTTGGGAAGGGTGGGTCGTAAGGTGAAAGTGCACAACCTCTCGAGAGTAAACCTAAGATCTTAGCCGTGTCCCCGGTTATGGACAATTTGAGCTTTCTAGGCAGGGAATGTACGGAAGAATCTCATCACCTTTTTCTGAATGTATTTAAAATTTTGTATCAACCTTTGAAAACTCACTGGAGATGTAACCATGTGATTATTCTAAAACCCATGGAGTATTTAACCATGGTGTGATTTCATAATGTCATTCAAAGGATTCCAAAATGTTTTGTTTTAAATAAAATATAGGATAAAATTGGCTTTATGCAAATTTATCTAAACTCCACTAGCAAAATATCATGTAGATAGTCATGCCCAAAACTGCCACCATATAAGTGTCATTTGCCAGTACATCATTGTACTGACCTCCATTCGTGGGGCTGCATATTGAAACGTGCAGGATTTTCTGAGGAGAAGTACGTACTAGGATCTCGAGTCTACATTCCAACATGACTGCCTGTGGCACATGAAGATGATAAAGGCTCATTGATGATTTACTTTCCGCTGTGTTGTTCTGAATATTGTACTGAGCTAGTCCACGTGACTATGCAATTTGTAAGGTTTTGCTTTACCCTCTGGATCGAAGATGTAGTAATTTGATACTATTGCAATGATTACTATATTTTGTAATGTGTGTGCTATCAGTGATCCCGGGAATAGCACTATACACAGGTATCTTGCCTTTATTAAAAGGTAGGGTGCTACACTCCGGTTGGATAACGAACACCAATTCACCGCGTAGGGCTAAAAAGCACTCTTTAAAGTCGCGTTCCAAATCTAGGGACACCCCGCTCTGTCACTTTGAGCATCCAAAGATAGTACTAACAAACACCATAATTTATAAGTATTTATGTAAAGTTTAGTCTAAAAGACACACACGGTGTGCACACTGTCACCTTCACACCGTGGGACAATGTGTTTCCGAAGATCACATAATAAAACCACTTGAGTAGCATAATAGATGAAGAATAACATCTACTTATTCAACTAGATTACAAAGCTCATGATCACATAAAGATCATACCATGGGAGATAGAGATAGACCATATAGCTGCCGGTAAAGCCATCAGCCTCGGGGGATAATTACTCCCTCATCATCGTGGGAGTCAGCAACAACGATGAAGATGGTGGTGGAGTCGATGGAGATGGCTCCGGGGGCAATTCCCTGTCCTGGCAGGGTGCCAGAACAGAGACTTTTGTCCCCCAAAACTTGTCTTCGATGGCGGCGGAGCTACAAAACTTTCCATGGACGGAGGCTGATTGATTTAGGGTTTTCGCGTCGGGAGGCAAATTATAGGTGGAAGGGCCAGGTCGGTGGGAGCCCGAGGGGCCCACACCACACCTAGGCGCGGCCAGGGAGGGGCCGCACCCGGGTATGGTGTGGCCGCCTCGGTGCCCTCCTCCGTCTCTGCTTTGGACTTCGTCTTTGGGTCGGGAAAAATAGGAACTTTGGCTTTTGTTTCGTCCAATTCTGAGAATATTTCATGTACAACTTTTCTGAAATACAAAAGGGATTTCTATTTTCGTGCCCTCAGGTCCTTAGTTGTGCTCAGATTTCCCCAGCTGCTTAGGTTTTCCTCAATTTTGCCCAAGCCCTTGTCTGAAACCCTCACAAGTGCTGGAACGGCCGGTTGCCTGACGGGTGATACGTCTCAAACGTATCTATAATTTCTTATGTTCCATGCTACTTTTATGATGATACTCACGTGTTTTATACACACTTTATGTCATTATTATGCATTTTCTGGCACTAACCTATTGACGAGATGCCGAAGAGCCGCTGTCGTTTTCTCGTTGTTTTTTGTTTCGTAAATCCTACAAAGGAAATATTCTCGGAATTGGACGAAATCAACGCCCAGGGTCTTATTTTTCCACGGAGCTTCCAGAAGACCGAAGGGGATACGAAGTGGGGCGACGAGACGCCGCCACCATAGGGCCGCGCGGCCAGAGGGGGGCCCGCGCCGCCCTGTGGTGTGGGCCCCTCGTCAGCCCTCCAACTCTGCCCTTCCGCCTACTTATAGCCCTCGTCGCGAAAACCCCTGTACCGAGAGCCACGACACGTAAAACCTTCCAGAGACGCCGCCGCCGCCAATCCCATCTCGGGGGATTCGAGAGATCGCCTCCGGCACCCTCGCCGGAGAGGGGAATCATCTCCCGGAGGACTCTTCATCACCATGATCGCCTCCGGATCGATGTGTGAGTAGTTCACCCCTGGACTATGGGTCCATAGCAGTAGCTAGATGGTTGTCTTCTCCTCATTGTGCTATCATGTTAGATCTTGTGAGCTGCCTATCATGATCAAGATCGTCTATTTGTAATGCTACATGTTGTGTTTGTTGGGATCCGATGATTATGGAATACTATGTCAAGTTGATTATCAATCTATCATATATGTGTTGTTTATGTTCTTGCATGCTCTCCGTTGCTAGTAGAGGCTCTGGCCAAGTTGATACTTGTAACTCCAAGAGGGAGTATTTATGCTCGATAGTGGGTTCATGCCTCCATTGAATCTGGGACAATGACAGAAAGTTCTAAGGTTGTGGATGTGTTGTTGCCACTAGGGATAAAACATCAATGCTTTGTCTAAGGATATTTGTGTTTATTACATTACGCACCATACTTAATGCCACTGTTCAAAAACTAGGCCGATTCAGCGATTACTAGGCCGATTAATCGCTACTAGGGGTCTGACTGTGTCGATTATCATTAATCGCTTGTGTTAATCCATTAGCCCGATTAATCATACTGAAAGTACGATTACTAGGTATGTTCCCGATTAACTACTACACTTGGTTAAAAAAGTTACAAAATTTTCAATGCATATTGCTAGTACATGCGCTACCCCTCCCGAATAAAGTAGGTTTTGCGAAGCTCCCGCTTGATTGCAGCCTCCAGCAGCTCGATTTCCACTGTCGCCAACTAGTTACTTGCCCTCCTAGACCAGTTGCTCGCAGTTGCCCAGACCTCAGATATAGGAGCTCGTGCAGGAGCTCGAGGATGCCTTCAATAGGTTAGGTGGTTGAGGTGTAAGAGGGGTCGTACCCTAGGTAGGTGGTGGGAGAAGATAAACTTCAGAGGTGAGAGGAGAAGAAGTTGAAGGAAGGAACGCGACTTCGGCTAGTGGATCTTGATACGCTCGTGACCTTGAAGATTAGGTCACGGAGGAGAAGAGTACATGTTTTCTGAGATTTTAGGCTCTAGACAAGGATGGCCAGGCATATAGAGGCTCATATACTATTATTTTTATTATATAAACTATTTCTAAGTGCTAATTTGTGTATGTTGCACCGATTAATAGCCGACCGATTAAATCAGTTAATCGTCCGAATTCCGATTAATCGTTGCTCCCAAGCCGACCGAGCAGTTAACGATTACCGATTTCCTTAACATTGCTTAATGCAATTGTCTGTTGTTTGCAACTTAATACTGGAAGGGGTGCGGATGCTAACCTGAAGGTGGACTTTTTAGGCATAGATGCATGCTGGATAGCGGTCTATGTACTTTGTCGTAATGCCCTGATTAAATATCATAGTAGTCATCGTGATATGTATGTGCATTGTTATGCCCTCTCTATTTGTCAATTGCCCAACTGTAATTTGTTCACCCAACATGCTATTTATTATCGAAGAGACACCACTAGTGAACTGTGGACCCCGGTCCATTCTTTACATCTGAATACAATCTACTGCAAACATTGTTCTTTACTGTTCTTCGCAAACAAACATCATCTTCCACACTATACATTCAATCCTTTGTTTACAGCAAGCCGATGAGATTGACAACCTCACTGTTACGTTGGGGCAAAGTACTTTGATTGTGTTGTGCAGGTTCCACGTTGGCGCCGGAATTCCTGGTGTTGCGCCGCACTATACTCCGCCACCAACAACCTTCACGTGTTCCTTGACTCCTACTGGTTCGATAACCTTGGTTTCTTACTGAGGGAAAATTTGCTGCTGTACGCATCACACCTTCCTCTTGGGGTTCCCAACAGACGTGTGCTTCACGTGTATCAAGCTCTTTTTCTGGCGCCGTTGCCGGGGAGATCAAGACACGCTGCAAGGGGAGTCTCCCACATTCAATCTCTTTACTTTGTTTTTGTCTTTCTTTACTTTATTTTATTTACTGCTTTGTTTGCTCTCTATATTAAAAATATAAAAAAATTAGTTACTAGCTTTACTTTATTTACTGTCTTGTTTGCGTTCTCTGTATCAAAAACACAAAAAAAATTAGTTACTTGCATTTACTTTATTTAGTTTGCTTTATTTATTACTGCTAAAATGAATACTCCTGAGAATACTAAGTTGTGTGACTTCACTAGCACAAATAATAATGATTTCCTATGCACACCTATTGCTCCACCTGCTACTACAGTAGAATTTTATGAAATTAAACCTCGCTTTACTAAATCTTGTTATGAGAGAGCAATTTTCTCGGTGTTAGTTCCGATGATGTTGCCGCCCATCTTAATAATTTTGTTGAACTTTGTGAAATGCAAAAGTATAAGGATGTAGATGGTGACATTATAAAACTGAAATTGTTTCCTTTCTCCTTAAGAGGAAGAGCTAAAGATTGGTTGCTATCTTTGCCTAAGAATAGTATTGATTCATGAACTAAATGTAAAGATGCTTTCATTGGTAGATATTATCCTCCCGCTAAAATTATATCTTTGAGAAGTAGCATAATGAATTTTAAGCAATTGAATAATGAACATGTTGCTCAAGCATGGGAAAGAATGAAATCTTTGGTGAAGAATTGCTCTACCCATGGACTGACTACTTGGATGATCATCCAAACCTTCTATGCAGGACTGAATTTTTCTTCGCGGAACCTATTGGATTCAGCTGCTGGAGGTACTTTTGTGCCCATCACCTTAGGCGCGGCAACAAAGCTTCTTGATAATATGATGATAAATTACTCTGAATGGCACACTGAAAGAGCTCCACAAGGTAAGAAGGTAAATTCTGTTGAAGAAACCTCCTCCTTGAGTGATAAGATTGATGCTATTATGTCTATGCTTGTGAATGATAGATCTAATGTTGATCCTAATAATGTTCCTTTAGCTTCATTGGTTGCTCAAGAAGAGCATGTTGATGTGAACTTCATTAAAAATAATAATTTCAACAACAACGCTTAATTATAGGAATAATTCTGGTAACAACTATAGGCCATATCCTTCTAATAATGGTAATGGTTATGGTAATTCTTATGGGAATTCTTACAACAATAATAGGATTGTACCCCCTGGTCTTGAAGCCATGCTTAAAGAATTTATTAGTACACAAACTGCTTTTAACAAATCTGTTGAAGAAAAGCTTGATAAAATTGATGTTCTTGCTTCTAAGGTTGATAGTCTTGCCTCTCGATGTTGATCTTTTAAAATTGAAAGTTATGCCTAAAGAAGATAAAGATATTAAGTCATTTGCTACAGCAAACGCCATCCAAGTTCGAATTAATGAGAATATTAGATTGATGGCTGAATTGCATGCTAGGTGGGAAAGAGAAGAAAAACTAGCTAAAGAGAATAATGTAGCTAAAGTTTGGACTATTACCACCACTAGTAATGTTGATGCTTCACATGTTGCTAAACCTCCTACTATCAATGATAAAATAATTGGTGTTGGCAATGTTTCTACTCCTAGTGCAAAGCGTGCAAAATTGCCTGAAACTGCTGAAATTGCTAAAATTGCTAAAACTGCTGAAACTGCTTGTGATAAAACTGCTGAAATTTTTCAAAATATTGGGGACAATGATCCCATTGCTGTAGATCATAATGGTTTAGATTTTGATGATTGTCCCATCTCTGAAGTTATAAAGTTCTTACAAAAACTTGCTAGAAGTCCTAATGCTAGTGCTATAAATTTGGCCTTTACAAAACATATTACAAATGCTCTCATAAAAGCTAGAGAGGAGAAACTAAAATTTGAAACTTCTATTCCTAGGAAGTTAGAAGATGGTTGGGAGCCCATCATTAAGATGAAGGTCAATGATTTTGATTGTAATGCTTTATGTGATCTTGGTGCAAGTATTTCGTTATGCCTAAGAAAATCTATGATATGCTTGACTTGCCACCATTGAAAAATTGTTATTTGGATGTTAATCTTGCTGATAATGCTATAAAGAAACCTTTGGGGAGGATTGATAATGTTCGCATTATGGTTAACAATAACCTTGTCCCCGTTGATTTTGTTGTCTTGGATATTGAATGCAATGCATCTTGTCCCATTATATTGGGAAGACCTTTTCTTCGAACTGTTGGTGCTATTATTGATATGAAGGAAGGTAATATTAAGTATCAATTTCCTCTCAAGAAAAGTATGGCACACTTCCCTAGAAAGAGAATGAAGTTACCTTATGATTCTATTATTAGAACAAATTATGATATTGATGCTTCATCTCTTGATAATACTTGATTCACACTTTCTGCGCCTAGCTGAAAGGCGTTAAAGAAAAGCGCTTATGGGAGACAACCCATTATTTTACTTCTGCACTTTTGTTTTATATTTGAGTCTTGGAAGTTTTTACTACTGTAGCAACCTCTCCTTATCTTTATTTTATTGCATTGTTGTGCCAAGTAAAGTCTTTGATAGTAAAGATGATACTAGATTTGGATTACTGCGCAGAAACAGATTTCTTACTGTCACGAAATTGAGCAGCCCCTTCTGTAGATAACTCAGAAAAATCTGCCAATTTACGTGCGTGATCCTCAGATATGTACGCAACTTTCATTCAATTTGAGCATTTTCATCTGAGCAAGTTAAGTGCCCCAGAAAAATTCGTCTTTACGGACTGTTCTGTTTTGACAGATTCTGCCTTTTATTTCGCATTGCCTGTTTTGCTATGTTTGATGGATTTCTTTGTTCCATTAACTTTCAGTAGCTTTGTGCAATGTCCAGAAGTGTTAAGAATGATTATGTCACCTCTGAATATATGAATTTTCAATTATGCACTAACCCTCTAATGAGTTTGTTTTGAGTTTGGTGTGGAGGAAGTTTTCAAGGGTCAAGAGAGGAGGATGATACAATATGATCAAGAAGAGTGAAAAGTCTAAGCTTGGGGATGCCCCCGTGGTTCATCCCTGCATATTTTAAGAAGACTCAAGCATCTAAGCTTTGGGATGCCCAAGGCATCCCTTCTTCATCGACAACTTATCAGATCACCTCTAGTGAAACTATATTTTTATTCCGTCACATCTTATGTGCTTTACTTGGAGCGTCTGTATGCTTTTATTTTTGTTTTTGTTTGAATAAAATCGGATCCTAGCATTCTTTGGTTGGGAGAGAGACACGCTCCGCTGTTGCATATGAATACATGTGTTCTTAGCTTTACTTTTAATGTTCATGGCGAAGGTTGAAACTATTTCGTTCATCATTATTATGGTTGGAAACAGAAAATGCTTCATGTGGTAATTGGTATAATGTCTTGAATAATTTGATACTTGGCAATTGTTGTGCTCATATAGATCATGTTTAAGCTCTTGCATCATGTACTTTGCACCTATTAATGAAGAACTACATAGAGCTTGTTGAAATTTGGTTTGCATGATTGGTCTCTCTAGAGTGTAGATATTTTCTGGTTAAGGTGTTTGAACAACAAGGAGACAATGTAGAGTCTTATAATGCTTGCAATATGTTCTTATGTAAGTTTTGTTGTACCGGTTTATACTTGAGTTTGCCTCAAACAACCTTGCTAGCCTAAGCCTTGTATTGAGAGGGGTTACTTCTCGTGCATCCAAATCCTTGAGCCAAAAACTATGCCATTTGTGTCCACCATACCTACCTACTACATAGTATTTCTCTGCCATTTCAAAGTAAATTACTTGAGTGCTACCTTTAAATTTCTATTCTTTGTCTTTGCAATATATAGCTCATGGGAAAATAGCCTTAAAAACTATTGTGGTGAAGAATATGTAGCTTATGTATCTTATTTCTTATAAGTTGCTTGTTGAGCGGTAACCATGTTTCTGGGGACGCCACCAACTATTACACCTTTGTTGAATATCATGTGAGTTGCTATGCATGTTCGTCTTGTCTGAAGTAAGGGTGATTTATCATTATCAAATGGTTTGAGTATGCATATTCTTAGAGAAGAACATTGGGCCGCTAACTAAAACCATGAATCATGGTGGAAGTTTCAGTTTGGACAATTAATCCTCAATCTCTTATGAGAATATTATCTGTTGTTGAATGCTTATGCATTAAAGAGGAGTCCATTATCTGTTGTCTATGTTGTCTCGGTATGGATGTCCTAAGTTGAGATCTATCAAAAACGAGAAATCAAATGCGATCTATCTCCTTGGACCTCTGTACAGGCGGCATAGAGGTACCCCTTTGTGACACTTGGTTGAAACATATGTTATGCAATGATAATCCATGTAAATCCAAGCTAATTAGGACAAGGTGCGAGCACTATTGGTAATCTATGCATGAGGCTTGCAACTTATAGGATGTCTTATACATAACACATATGATTTATTACTACCGTTGACAAAATTGTTTCTATGTTTTCAAAATGAAAAGCTCTAGCACAAAAATAGTAATCCATGCTTCCCTCTGCGAAGGGCCTTTCTTTTACTTTATGTTGACTCCGTTTACCTACTTCTTTCTATCTTAGAAGCAAACACTTGTGTGAACTGTGTGCATTGATTCTTACATGTTTACCTATTGCACTTGTTATATTACTTTGTGTTGACAATTATCCATGAGATAAACATGTTGAAGTTGAAAGCAACTGCTGAAACTTATATCTTCCTTTGTGTTGCTTCAAAATTTTCTACTAAGAATTTATTGCTTTATGAGTTAACTCTTATGCAAGTCTTATTGATGCTTGTCTTGAAAGTACTATTCATGAAAAGTCTTTGCTATATGATTCAGTTGTTTATTCATTGTCTTTACCATTGCTTCGAATCGCTGCATTCATCTCATATGCTTTACAATAGTATTGATCAAGATTATGATAGCATGTCACTTCGTAAATTATCCTTGTTATCGTTTACCTACTCGAGGGCGAGTAGGAACTAAGTTTGGGGATGCTTGATACATCTCAAACGTATCTATAATTTCTTATGTCCCATGCTACTTTTATGATGATACTCACATGTTTTATACACACTTTATGTCATTATTATGCATTTTCCGGCACTAAGAGCCAGTTGCTGTTTTCTGCTGTTTTTGGTTTCAGAAATCCTACAAAGGAAATATTCTCGGAATTGGACGAAATCAACGCCCAGGGTCTTATTTTTCCACGTAGCTTCCAGAACACCGAAGGGGATACGAAGTGGGGCGACGAGGCGCCGCCACCATAGGGCCGCGCGGCCAGAGGGGGGCCCGTGCTGCCCTGTGGTGTGGGCCCCTCGTCAGCCCTCCGACTCTGCCCTTCCGCCTACTTATAGCCTTCGTCGCGAAAACCCCAGTACCGAGAGCCACGATACGGAAAACCTTCCAGAGACGCCGCCGCCGCCAATCCCATCTCGGGGGATTCAGGAGATCGCCTCCGGCACCCTGCCGGAGAGGGGAATCATCTCCCGGAGGACTCTTCATCACCATGATCGCCTCCGGATTGATGTGTGAGTAGTTCACCCCTGGACTATGTGTCCATAGCGGTAGCTAGATGGTTGTCTTCTCCTCATTGTGCTATCATGTTAGATCTTGTGAGCTGCCTATCATGATCAAGATCATCTATTTGTAATGCTACAGGTTGTGTTTGTTGGGATCCGATGAATATGGAATACTATGTCAAGTTGATTATCAATCTATCATATATGTTGTTTATGTTCTTGCATGCTCTCCGTTGCTAGTAGAGGCTCTGGCCAAGTTGATACCTGTAACTCCAAGAGGGAGTATTTATGCTCGATAGTGGGTTCATGCCTCCATTGAATCTGGGACGATGACGTGAAAGTTCTAAGGTTGTGGATGTCTTGTTGCCACTAGGGATAAAACATCAATGCTTTGTCTAAGGATATTTGTGTTGATTACATTACGCACCATACTTAATGCAATTGTCCGTTGTTTGCAACTTAATACCGGAAGGGGTTCGGATGATAACCTCGAAGGTGGACTTTTTAGGCATAGATGCATGCTCGGATAGCGGTCTATGTACTTTGTCGTAATGCCTCGATTAAATCTCATAGTAGTCATCGTGATATGTATGTGCATTGTTATGCCCCCTCTATTTGTCAATTGCCCAACTGTAATTTGTTCACCCAACATGCCATTTATCTTATGGGAGAGACACCACTAGTGAACTGTGGACCCCGGTCCATTCTTTACATCTGAAATACAATCTATCGCAAACTCGTTTCTTTACTCGTTCTTCGCAAACAAACATCATTTTCCACACCATACGTTTAATCCTTTGTTTACAGCAAGCCAGTGAGATTGACACCCTCACTGTTAAGTTGGGGCAAAGTATTGTGATTGTGTTGTGCAGGTTCCACGTTGGCGTCGGAATCCCTGGTGTTGCGCCGCACTACACTCCGTCACCAACAACCTTCACGTGTTCCTTGAGTCCTACTGGTTCGATAACCTTGGTTTCTTATCGAGGGAAAACTTGCTGCTGTACGCATCACACCTTCCTCTTGGGGTTCCCAACAGACGTGTGTCAACTACACGCCAGCAAGACTTTTTCTGGCGCCGTTGCCGAGGAGATCAAGACACGCTGCAAGGGGAGTCTCCCACATCCAATCTCTTTAGTTTGTTTTTTTTCTTGCTTTACTTTACTTTATTTACTGCTTTGTTTGTTCTCTATATCAAAAATACAAAAAAATTAGTTGCTAGTTTTACTATATTTACTGTCTTGTTCTCCATATTAAAAACACAAAAAAATTAGTTGCTCGCATTTACTTTATTTTATTATCATGACTAGTCCTGTAGTTGTTACTCTATCACCTGAGGAATCGATCTTTACTTTTAAACAAGGTGGTGAAGAGAGTTCTAAAGAAGCTTGGTCTAGAATTTTTTATTCTTATAGTAAAACTGAACCTAAAATGACTCTAAGTTTGCTTCTTAGTAACTTTTATTTTGGGCTTATTCTTCGCTATAGATATGCCTTAGATGCTGTAGTGGGAGGAGATTTCCTTCACTATGATGGGGATCAAGCTTATAATGCCATAAAAAAATTGGTTGCATCATCTAGCTCCGCTAATAATTTTGATTCATCTCTTGCTAGCATTCATAATAGATTAAACACTCTCGAAACGAATATATCTTTAAAAGAAGGGTACAACCAGATTCGTGAGTATTATGATTATGTTCCAGTAAGCTTTGAACCTTCAATGTGGGTGCCTACTATTAAAGTTTCTATTTGTGGTAAAACTTTTCATGCCCGTTGTGATATTATGTCTGAGTTTTGCCTTATGCCTAAAAGAATTTATGAATCTTTGACACTTTGGGAACTTACTGAAGGGGGAGAAGGAATAACTCTTACTGATAACTCTGTTATAATTCCTAAGGGTATAGCTGAAGGTGTGTTCACAACCTTTCTTGGAAGAACGGTATCCACTGATTATCTCGTTGTTGGATGTGTAGGGACAGGACAAATTACACTTGGAAGGTCCCTGCTGAAACTCGTGGGAGCAATCATAGATGTGGGGAAAGGCACTCTAAATTTTACTTCTACGCCCGGATGCGGTCATACATTCCCTAAACCAAATAGTAAGAATAAGAGTAAGAAGGGTAGGCGCAAGACCCCTGGTAAGAATGCTAATGCTTCATCTCTTGATAATACTTAATTCACACTTTCTGCGCCTAGCTGAAAGGCGTTAAAGAAAAGCGCTTATGGGAGACAACCCATTATTTTACTTCTGCACTTTTATTTTATATTTGAGTCTTGGAAGTTGTTACTACTATAGCAACCTCTCCTTATCTTTATTTTATTGCATTGTTGTGCCAAGTAAAGTCTTTGATAGTAAAGATGATACTAGATTTGGATTACTGCGCAGAAACAGATTTCTTACTGTCACGAAATTGAGCAGCCCCTTCTGTAGATAACTCATAAAAATCTGCCAATTTACGTGCGTGATCCTCAGATATGTACGCAACTTTCATTCCATTTGAGCATTTTCATCTGAGCAAGTTAAGTGCCCCAGAAAAATTCGTCTTTACGGACTGTTCTGTTTTGACAGATTCTGCCTTTTATTTCGCATTGCCTGTTTTGCTATGTTTGATGGATTTCTTTGTTCCATTAACTTTCAGTAGCTTTTTGCAATGTCCAGAAGTGTTAAGAATGATTATGTCACCTCTGAATATATGAATTTTCAATTATGCACTAACCCTCTAATGAGTTTGTTTTGAGTTTGGTGTGGAGGAAGTTTTCAAGGGTCAAGAGAGGAGGATGATACAATATGATCAAGAAGAGTGAAAAGTATAAGCTTGGGGATGCCCCCGTGGTTCATCCCTGCATATTTTAAGAAGACTCAAGCATCTAAGCTTGGGGATGCCCAAGGCATCCCTTCTTCATCGACTACTTATCAGGTCACCTCTAGTGAAACTATATTTTTATTCCGTCACATCTTATGTGCTTTACTTGGAGCGTCTGTTTGTTTTTATTTTTGTTTTGTTTGAATAAAATCGGATACTAGCATTCCTTGTTTGGGAGAGAGACACGCTCCGTTGTTTCGTATGAACACATATGTGCTTAGCTTTACTTTTAATGTTCATGGCGAAGGTTGAAACTGCTTCGTTCATTGTTATATGGTTGGAAACAGAAAATGCTTCATGTGGTAACTGGTATAATGTCTTGAATAATTTGATACTTGGCAATTGTTGTGCTCATATAGATCATGTTTAAGCTCTTGCATCATGTACTTTGCACCTATTAATGAAGAACTACATAGAGCTTGTTAAAATTTGGTTTGCATGATTGGTCTCTCTAGAGTCTAGATATTTTCTGGTGAGGTGTTTGAACAACAAGGAAGACGATGTAGAGTCTTATAATGCTTGCAATATGTTCTTATGTAAGTTTTGCTGTACCGGTTATACTTGAGTTTGCTTCAAACAACCTTGCTAGCCTAGCCTTGTATTGAGAGGGATTACTTCTCGTGCATCCAAATCCTTGAGCCAAAAACTATGCCATTTGTGTCCACCATACCTACCTACTACATGGTATTTCTCTGCCATTCCAAAGTAAATTACTTGAGTGCTACCTTTAAAATTCTATTCTTTGTCTTTGCAATATATAGCTCATGGGAAAATAGCCTTAAAAACTATTGTGGTAAAGAATATGTAGCTATGTATCTTATTTCTTATAAGTTGCTTGTTGAGCGGTAACCATGTTTCGGGGACGCCATCAACTATTACACCTTTGTTGAATATCATGTGAGTTGCTATGCATGTTCGTCTTGTCTGAAGTAAGGGTGATTTATCATGATCAAATGGTTTAAGTATGCATATTGTTAGAGAAGAACATTGGGCCGCTAACTAAAACCACGAATCATGGTGGAAGTTTCAGTTTGGACATTAATCCTCAATATCTTATGAGAATATTATCTGTTGTTGAATGCTTATGCATTAAAGAGGAGTCCATTATCTGTTGTCTATGTTGTCCCGGTATGGATGTCTAAGTTGAGAATAATCAAAAACGAGAAATCAAATGCGATCTTTCTCCTTAGACCTTTGTACAGGTGGCATAGAGGTACCCCTTTGTGACACTTGGTTGAAACATATGTTATGCAATGATAATCCATGTAAATCCAAGCTAATTAGGACAAGGTGCGAGCACTATTGGTAATCTATGCATGAGGCTTGCAACTTATAGGATGTCTTATACATAACACATATGATTTATTACTACCGTTGACAAAATTGTTTCTATGTTTTCAAAATGAAAAGCTCTAGCACAAAAACAGTAATCCATGCTTCCCTCTGCGAAGGGGCTATCTTTTACTTTATTGTTGAGTCAGTTTACCTACTTCTTTCTATCTTAGAAGCAAACACTTGTGTGAACTGTGTGCATTGATTCTTACATGTTTAACTATTGCACTTGTTATATTACTTTGTGTTGACAATTATCCATGAGATATACATGTTGAAGTTGAAAGCAACTGCTGAAACTTTCTACTAAGAATTTATTGCTTTATGAGTTAACTCTTATGCAAGTCTTATTGATGCTTGTCTTGAAAGTACTATTCATGAAAAGTCTTTGCTATATGATTCAGTTGTTTAATCATTGTCTTTACCATTGCTTCGAATCACTTCATTCATCTCATATGCTTTACAATATTATTGATCAAGATTGTGATAGAATGTCACTTCAGAAATTATCCTTGTTATCGTTTACCTACTCGACGGCGAGTAGGAACTAAGCTTGGGGATGCTTGATACGTCTCAAACGTATCTATAATTTCTTATGTTCCATGCTAATTTTATGATGATACTCACATGTTTTATACACACTTTATGTCATTATTATGCATTTTCCGGCACTAACCTATTGACGAGATGCCGAAGAGCCAGTTGTTGTTTTCTGCTGTTTTTGGTTTCAGAAATCCTACAAAGGAAATATTCTCGGAATTGGACGAAATCAACGCCCAGGGTCTTATTTTTCCATGAAGCTTCCAGAAGACCGAAAGGGAAATGAAGTGGGGCGACGAGGCGCCGCTACCATAGGGCCGCGCGGCCAGAGGGGGCCCCGCGCCGCCCTATGGTGTGGGCCCCTCGTCAGCCCTCCAACTCTGCCCTTCCGCCTTCTTAAAGCCTTCGTCGCGAAAACCCCAGTACCGAGACCCACGATACGGAAAACCTTCCAGAGACGCCGCCGCCGCCAACCCATCTCGGGGGATTCAGGAGATCGCCTCCGGCACCCTGCCGGAGAGGGGAAGCATATCCCGGAGGACTCTTCATCACCATGATCGCCTCCGGATTGATGTGTGAGTAGTTCACCCCTGGACTATGGGTCCATAGCAGTAGCTAGATGGTTGTCTTCTCCTCATTGTGCTATCATGTTAGATCTTGTGAGCTGCCTATCATGATCAAGATCATCTATTTGTAATGCTACATGTTGTGTTTGTTGGGATCCGATGAATATGGAATACTATGTCAAGTTGATTATCAATCTATCATATATGTTGTTTATGTTCTTGCATGCTCTCCGTTTCTAGTAGAGGCTCTGGCCAAGTTGATACTTGTAACTCCAAGAGGGAGTATTTATGCTCGATAGTGGGTTCATGCATCCATTGAATCTGGGACAATGGACGTAAAGTTCTAAGGTTGTGGATGTGTCGTTGCCACTAGGGATAAAACATCAATGCTTTGTCTAAGGATATTTGTGTTGATTACATTACACACCATACTTAATGCAATTGTCCGTTGTTTGCAACTTAATACCGGAAGGGGTTTGGATGATAACTCGAAGGTGGACTTTTTAGGCATAGATGCATGCCGGATAGCGGTCTATGTACTTTGTCGTAATGCCCCGATTAAATCTCATAGCAGCTCATCGTGATATGTATGTGCATTGTTATGCCCTCTCTATTTGTCAATTTCCCAACCGTAATTTGTTCACCCAACATGCCATTTATCTTATGGGAGAGACACCACTAGTGAACCGTGGACCCCGGTCCATTCTTAACATCTGAAATACAATCTATCGCAAACTCTGTTCTTTACTGTTCTTCGCAAACAAACATCATTTTCCACACCATACGTTTAATCCTTTGTTTACAACAAGCCAGTGAGATTGACAACCTCACTGTTAAGTTGGGGCAAAGTATTGTGATTGTGTTGTGCAGGTTCCACGTTGGCGCCGGAATCCCTGGTGTTGCTCCGCACTACACTCCGTCACCAACAACCTTCACGTCTTCCTTGACTCCTACTGGTTCGATAACCTTGGTTTCTTACTGAGGGAAAACTTGCTGCTGTACGCATCACACCTTCCTCTTGGGGTTCCCAACAGACGTGTGTCAACTACACGCCAGCAGTAATCAACAAAAAGAACATGAGAAGGGTTGTTAGAGCCGGCGAATCACTTTGTGGTGGAGTCGGGAACTCCACCCCTTCTTGAGTGAGAATCGTCTTCCTCATGATTGATCCTCATGTTCTCCTTCTTCTTCTTCTTCTTCTTCTTCTTCTTCTTCTTCTTCTTCTTCTTCTTCTTCTTCTTCTTCTTCTTCTTCTTCTTCTTCTTCTTCTTCTTCTTCTTCTTGGTCCTCCTTCTTCTCTTCCTCTTTGGCTTGGAAGCCACTCCTCCTTCATTGCACGAGCCTTCATTGGCTCCATCTTTAGCTTCAACGACTCCCTCCAAGTATTGGACTTGGATTTGGAGTCTATCAATCTTGGCCTTCAAGCGATTTACTTCATCTTCATTCTCCGGGTGAGGGTGAGTGATATCGAACATTTGGACCTCCTTTGCCTTGTTCACCCGGAAATGTTCCATGAAAGCTTCTTCTTGGAGAGAGTTCATCTTCATGAGTAGGCGCTTGTGGCTCTCCGACTTGGCAATGTTGTGACGCCCCGGAACCGGTACCATGAGGAT
>NC_061514.1:179761845-179874580 GCF_022539505.1 Lolium rigidum | reverse complement strand
TTATTAGAACAAGTTATGATGTTGATACTTCGTCTCTTGATAACACTTGATATACACTTTACTGCGCCTAGGCGAAAGGCGTTAGAAAAGCGCTTATGGGAGACAACCCATGTTTTTACTACAGTATTTTTGTTTTATATTTGAGTCTTGGAAGTTGTTTACTACTGTAGCAACCTCTCCTTATCTTAGTTTTGTGCTTTGTTGTGCCAAGTAAAGTCTTTGATAGTAAGGTTCATACTAGATTTGGATTGCTGCGCGATAACAGATTTCTTTGCTTGTCACGAATTTCGACCTGCCTCTCTGTAGGTAGCTCAGAAAAATATGCCAATTTACGTGCGTGATCCTCGGATATGTACGCAACTTTCATTCAATTTGGGCATTTTCATTTGAGCAAGTCTGGTGCCTCAATAAAATCCATCTTTACTGGACTGTTCTGTTTTGACAGATTCTGCCTTTTATTTCGCATTGCCTCTTTTGCTATGTTGGATGAATTTCTTTGATCCATTAATGTCCAGTAGCTTTATGCAATGTCCGGAAGTGTTAAGAATGATTGTGTCACCTCTGAACATGTTAATTTTTATTGTGCACTAACCCTCTAATGAGTTGTTTCGAGTTTGGTGTGGAGGAAGTTTTCAAGGATCAAGAGAGGAGAATGATGCAATATGATCAAGGAGAGTGAAAGCTCTAAGCTTGGGGATGCCCGGTGGTTCACCCCTGCATATTTTAAGAAGACTCAAGCGTCTAAGCTTGGGGATGCCCAAGGCATCCCCTTCTTCATCGACAACATTATCGGGTTCCTCCCCTGAAACTATATTTTTATTCCATCACATCTTATGTGCTTTGCTTGGAGCGTCGGTTTGTTTTTGTTTTTGTTTTGTTTGAATAAAATGGATCCTAGCATTCATTGTGTGGGAGAGAGACACGCTCCGCTGTTGCATATGGACAAATATGTCCTTAGGCTTTACTCATAGTATTCATGGCGAAGGTTGAATCTTCTTCGTTAAATTGTTATATGGTTGGAATTGGGAAATGCTACATGTAGTAATTCTAAAATGTCTTGAATAATTTGATACTTGGCAATTGTTGTGCTCATGTTTAAGCTCTTGCATCATATACTTTGCACCCATTAATGAAGAAACACCTAGAGCTTGCTAAATTTGGTTTGCATATTTGGTCTCTCTAAAGTCTAGATAATTTCTAGTATTGAGTTTTGAACAACAAGGAAGACGGTGTAGAGTCTTATAATGTTTACAATATGTCTTTTATGTGAGTTTTGCTGCACCGGTTCATCCTTGTGTTTGTTTCAAATAACCTTGCTAGCCTAAACCTTGTATCGAGAGGAATACTTCTCATGCATCCAAAATCCTTGAGCCAACCACTATGCCATTTGTGTCCACCATACCTACCTACTACATGGTATTTCTCCGCCATTCCAAAGTAAATTGCTTGAGTGCTACCTTTAAAATTTCCATTCATTCACCTTTGCAATATATAGCTCATGGGACAAATAGCTTAAAAACTATTGTGGTATTGAATATGTACTTATGCACTTTATCTCTTATTAAGTTGCTTGTTGTGCGATAACCATGTTTTAGGGACGCCATCAACTACTCTTTGTTGAATATCATGTGAGTTGCTATGCATGTCCGTCTTGTACTGAAGTAAGAGAGATCTACCACTTTAATGGTTAGAGCATGCATATTGTTAGAGAAGAACATTGGGCCGCTAACTAAAGCCATGAATCATGGTGGAAGTTTCAGTTTTGGACATATATCCTCAATCTCATATGAGAACACTAATTGTTGCTACATGCTTATGCATTAAAGAGGAGTCCATTATCTGTTGTCCATGTTGTCCCGGTATGGATGTCTAAGTTGAGAATAATCAAAGCGAGAAATCCAAAATGCGAGCTTTCTCCTTAGACCTTTGTACGAGGCGGCATGGAGGTACCCCTTTGTGACACTTGGTTAAAACATGTGTATTGCGATGATCCGGTAGTCCAAGCTAATTAGGACAAGGTGCGGGCACTATTAGTATACTATGCATGAGGCTTGCAACTTGTAAGATATAATTTACATGATACATATGCTTTATTACTACCGTTGACAAAATTGTTTCATGTTTTCAAAATAAAAGCTCTAGCACAAATATAGCAATCGATGCTTTCCTCTTTGAAGGACCTTTCTTTTACTTTTATGTTGAGTCGGTTCACCTATTTCTCTCCACCTCAAGAAGCAAACACTTGTGTGAGCTGTGCATTGATTCCTACATACTTGCATATTGCACTTGTTATATTACTCTATGTTGACAATTATCCATGAGATATACATGTTATAAGTTGAAAGCAACCGCTGAAACTTAATCTTCCTTTGTGTTGCTTCCAGGGTTAGACTCGAGTACGCGTGTTGCGGTGCAGAAGTGGAAGACGTGCAATTGTTGACGCGTAGACGCGGGTCGCGGTGAAGAAGTCGAAGACGTGCAATCGTGGACGCGTGTCGCGTTGCAGAAGCCCAAGACATGCAGACGTTCAACGGTGGACTGATACGCGTACAGCACGCGTCCGTTGGGAACCCCAAGAGGAACGTGTGATGCGTACAGCGGCAAGTTTTCCCTCAGTAAGAAACCAAGGTTTATCGAACCAGTAGGAGCCAAGAAGCACGTCGAAGGTTGATGGCGGCGGGATGTAGTGCGGCGCAACACCAGGGATGCGCCAACGTGGAACCTGCACAACACAACCAAAGTACTTTGCCCCAACGAAACAGTGAGGTTGTCAATCTCACCGGCTTGCTGTAACAAAGGATTAGATGTATAGTGTGGATGATGATTGTTTGCGAGAAAACGAGTAGAACAAGTATTGCGATAGATTGTATTCGATGTAAAAGAATGGACCGGGGTCCACGAGTTCACTAGAGGTGTCTCTCCCATAAGATAAATAGCATGTTGGGTGAACAAATTACAGTTGGGCAATTGACAAATAGAGAGGGCATGACAATGCACATACATGATATGATAAGTATAGTGAGATTTAATTGGGCATTACGACAAAGTACATAGACCGCTATCCAGCATGCATCTATGCCTAAAAAGTCCACCTTCAGGTTATCATCCGAACCCCTTCCGGTATTAAGTTGCAAACAACGGACAATTGCATTAAGTATGGTGCGTAATGTAATCAATAACTACATCCTCGGACATAGCATTAATGTTTTATCCCTAGTGGCAACAGCACATCCACAACCTTAGAACTTTCTCATCACTTGTCCTAGATTTAATGGAGGCATGAACCCACTATCGAGCATAAATACTCCCTCTTGGAGTTAAGAGTAAAAACTTGGCCGAGCCTCTACTAATAACGGAGAGCATGCAAGATCATAAACAACACATAGGTAATAGATTGATAATCAACATAACATAGTATTCTCTATCCATCGGATCCCGACAAACACAACATATAGCATTACAGATAGATGATCTTGATCATGTTAGGCAGCTCACAAGATCCGACAATGAAGCACATAAGGAGAAGACGACCATCTAGCTACTGCTATGGACCCATAGTCCAGGGGTGAACTACTCACTCATCACTCCGGAGGCGTCCATGGCGGTGAAGAGTCCTCCGGGAGATGATTCCCCTCTCCGGCAGGGTGCCGGAGGCGATCTCCTGAATCCCCCGAGATGGGATTGGCGGCGGCGGCGTCTCTGGAAGGTTTTCCGTATCGTGGCTCTCGGTACTGGGGGTTTCGCGACGAAGGCTTTAAGTAGGCGGAAGGGCAGCCTCGGGAGAGTCACGGGGGCCCCACACGCTAGGGCCGCGCGGGCCCCCTCTAGGCCGCGCCGCCCTAGTGTGGCGGCGCCCCGTGGCCCCACTTCCTCTTCTCTTCGGTCTTCTGGAAGCTTCGTGGCAAAATAGGCCCCTGGGCGTTGATTTCGTCCAATTCCGAGAATATTTCCTTACTAGGATTTCGAAACCAAAAACAGCAGACAAACGAAGCGGCTCTTCGGCATCTCGTTAATAGGTTAGTGCCGGAAAATGCATAAATATGACATAAAGTATGCATAAAACATGTAGATATCATCAATAATGTGGCATGGAACATAAGAAATTATCGATACGTCGGAGACGTATCAGCATCCCCAAGCTTAGTTCCTGCTCGTCCCGGCAGTGTAAACGATAACAAAGATAATTTCTGGAGTGACATGCCATCATAACCTTGATCATACTATTGTAAGCATATGTAATCAATGCAGCGATCAAAACAATGGTAATGACATGAGTAAACAAATGAATCATAAAGCAAATACTTTTCATGAATAGTACTTTCAAGACAAGCATCAATAAGTCTTGCATAAGAGTTAACTCATAAAGCAATAAATCAAAGTAAAGGTATTGAAGCAACACAAAGGAAGATTAAGTTTCAGCGGTTGCTTTCAACTTATAACATGTATATCTCATGGGTATTGTCAATGTAAAGTAAGATAACAAGTGCAATATGCAAGTATGTAGGAATCAATGCACAGTTCACACAAGTGTTTGCTTCTTGAGGTGGAGAGAGATAGGTGAACTGACTCAACATAAAAGTAAAAGAAAGGCCCTTCGCAGAGGGAAGCATTGATTGCTATATTTGTGCTATAGCTTTGGTTTTGAAAACAACAAACAATTTTGTCAACGGTAGTAATAAAGCATATGTATCATGTAAATTATATCTTACAAGTTGCAAGCCTCATGCATAGTATACTAATAGTGCCCGCACCTTGTCCTAATTAGCTTGGATTACCGGGATTATCGCAATACACATGTTTTAACCAAGTGTCACAAAGGGGTACCTCTATGCCGCATGTACAAAGGTCTAAGGAGAAAGCTCGCATTTGGATTTCTCGCTTTTGATTATTCTCAACTTAGACATCCATACCGGGACAACATAGACAACGGATAATGGACTCCTCTTTAATGCATAAGCATGTAGCAACAATTAATGTTCTCATATGAGATTGAGGATATATGTCCAAAACTGAAACTTCCACCATGATTCATGGCTTTAGTTAGTGGCCCAATGTTCTTCTCTAACAGCATGCATGCTCTAACCATTCAACTAGTGGTAAATCTCCCTTACTTCAGACAAGACGGACATGCATAGCAACTCACATGATATTCAACAAAGGGTAGTTGATGGCGTCCCCAGGAACATGGTTATCGCACAACAAGCAACTTAATAAGAGATAAAGTGCATAAGTACATATTCAATACCACAATAGTTTTTAAGCTATTTGTCCCATGAGCTATATATTGCAAAGGTAAAGAATGGAAATTTTAAAAAGGTAGCACTCAAGAAATTTACTTTGGAATGGCGGAGAAATACCATGTAGTAGGTAGGTATGGTGGACACAAATGGCATGGTGGTTGGCTCAAGGATTTTGGATGCATGAGAAGTATTCCCTCTCGATACAAGGTTTAGGCTAGCAAGGTTATTTGAAACAAACACAAGGATGAACCGGTGCAGCAAAACTCACATAAAAGACATATTGTAAACATTATAAGACTCTACACCGTCTTCCTTGTTGTTCAAACTCAATACTAGAAATTATCTAGACTTTAGAGAGACCAAATATGCAAACCAAATTTTAGCAAGCTCTAGGTATTTCTTCATTAATAGGTGCAAAGTATATGATGCAAGAGCTTAAACATGAGCACAACAATTGCCAAGTATCAAATTATTCAAGACATTTTAGAATTACTACATGTAGCATTTCCCGATTCCAACCATATAACAATTTAACGAAGAAGATTCAACCTTCGCCATGAATACTATGAGTAAAGCCTAAGGACATATTTGTCCATATGCAACGAGCGGAGCGTGTCTCTCTCCCACACAATGAATGCTAGGATCCATTTTATTCAAACAAAACAAAAAAACAAAAACAAACCGACGCTCCAAGCAAAGCACATAAGATGTGATGGAATAAAAATATAGTTTCGGGGGAGGAACACGATAATGTTGTCGATGAAGAAGGGGATGCCTTGGGCATCCCCAAGCTTAGACGCTTGAGTCTTCTTAAAATATGCAAGGGTGAACCACGGGGCATCCCCAAGCTTAGAGCTTTCACTCTCCTTGATCATATTGTATCATCTCCCTCTCTTGATCCTTGAAAACTTCCTCCACACCAAACTCAAAACAACTCATTAGAGGGTTAGTGCATAATAAAAATTCACATGTTCAGAGGTGACATAATCATTCTTAACACTTCTGGACATTGCACAAAGCTACTGGACATTAATGAAGCAAATAAATTCATCCATCATAGCAAAAGAGGCAATGCGAAATAAAAGGCAGAATCTGTCAAAACAGAACAGTCCGTAAAGACGGATTTTATTGAGGCACCAGACTTGCTCAAATGAAAATGCCCAAATTTAATGAAAGTTGCGTACATATCCGAGGATCACGCACGTAAATTGGCATATTTTTCTGAGCTACCTACAGAGAGGCAGGTCGAAATTCGTGACAGCAAAGAAATCTGTTTCTGCGCAGTAATCCAAATCTAGTATGAACCTTACTATCAAAGACTTAACTTGGCACAACAATGCACAAAACTAAGACAAGGAGAGGTTGCTACAGTAGTAAACAACTTCCAAGACTCAAATATAAAATAAAATTACTGTAGTAAAAACATGGGTTGTCTCCCATAAGCGCTTTTCTTTAACGCCTTTCAGCTAGGCGCAGAAAGTGTATATCAAGTATTATCAAGAGATGATGCATCGACAGCGGGGTTTGGAGTTTTCTCAACTATGCATTGTATCTTTTCTATGTAAGTTTCAGAGGCTCCCTTTTCATTAGTCTTAGGCTTGCTATTTTCATCAAACAAATTTTCGGGAACAAGCCAAGCATAATTATTTTCTAGTGCCTCGCACATTCCTAAGAGTTTGCACGGTATTGAGGTTTTAATATCCCCCTCATAATTAACTTGATTAGTATACTTTTGTCTATCTTTTTCCATTTTTTCAAGAGTGCTGGCAAAATTGGTATAAGAGCCTAGCATATTATATTTAGTGAAGACTTTTCTAGCTTCCCTTGCTATTCCCCCAAATTCTTTAAGAAGGGTTTCTAATACAAAATCTTTCTTTTCCCCTTCTTCCATATCACCGAGTGTGAGAAACATGTGTTGGATTATAGGATTAATATTAACAAATTTAGTTTCCAACATGTGAACTAAAGAAGCAACAGACAATTTCATAAGTAGGAGCAAGTTCTACCAAGTGTCTATCTTCAAAATCTTCGGTGGTACTAACATGAGTGAAAAAATCTTCTATATTATCTTTCCCAATTATAGACCCTCGTCCTACCGGTATGTCTTTCAGAGTGAACTTAGGAGGAAACATGATGAAATAAACTAAAGGAAAATAAAGTGAATGCAAGTAACTAATTTTTTTGTGTTTTTGATATATAGAGTGCAAGACGGTAAATAAAGTAAAGCTAGCAACTAATTTTTTGTGTTTTGATATAATGCAGCAAACAAAGTAAGTAAATAAAATAAAGCAAGACAAAAACAAAGTAAAGAGATTGGATTGTGGAGACTCCCCTTGCAGCGTGTCTTGATCTCCCCGGCAACGGCGCCAGAAAAAGAGCTTGATACGCATACAGCACGCGTCCGTTGGGAACCCCAAGAGGAAGGTGTGATGCGTACAGCGGCAAGTTTTCCCTCAGTAAGAAACCAAGGTTTATCGAACCAGTAGGAGCCAAGAAGCACGTCGAAGGTTGATGGCGGCGGGATGTAGTGCGGCGCAACACCGGGGATTCCGGCGCCAACGTGGAACCTGCACAACACAACCAAAGTACTTTGCCCCAACGAAACAGTGAGGTTGTCAATCTCACCGGCTTGCTGTAACAAAGGATTAGATGTATAGTGTGGATGATGATTGTTTGCGAGAAAACGAGTAGAACAAGTATTGCAGTAGATTGTATTCGATGTAAAAGAATGGACCGGGGTCCACAGTTCACTAGAGGTGTCTCTCCCATAAGATAAATAGCATGTTGGGTGAAGAAATTACAGTTGGGCAATTGACAAATAGAGAGGTCATGACAATGCACATACATGATATGATAAGTATAGTGAGATTTAATTGGGAATTACGACAAAGTACATAGACCTCTATCCAGCATGCATCTATGCCTAAAAAGTCCACCTTCAGGTTATCATCCGAACCCCTTCCGGTATTAAGTTGCAAACAACAGACAATTGCATTAAGTATGGTGCGTAATGTAATCAATAACTACATCCTCGGACATAGCATCAATATTTTATCCCTAGTGGCAACAGCACATCCACAACGTCACTGTCCCAGATTTAATGGAGGCATGAACCCACTATCGAGCATAAATACTCCCTCTTGGAGTTAAGAGTAAAAACTTGGCCAGAGCCTCTACTAATAACGGAGAGCATGCAAGATCATAAATAGCACATAGGTAATAGATTGATAATCAACATAACATAGTATTATCTATCCATCGGATCCCGACAAACACAACATATAGCATTACAGATAGATGATCTTGATCATGTTAGGCAGCTCACAAGATCCGACAATGAAGCACATAAGGAGAAGACGACCATCTAGCTACTGCTATGGACCCATAGTCCAGGGGTGAACTACTCACTCATCACTCCGGAGGCGACCATGGCGGTGAAGAGTCCTCCGGGAGATGATTCCCCTCTCCGGCAGGGTGCCGGAGGCGATCTCCTGAATCCCCCGAGATGGGATTGGCGGCGGCGGCGTCTGCGGAAGGTTTTCCGTATCGTGGCTCTCGGCATGCGGGGTTTCGCGACGAAGGCTTTAAGTAGGCGGAAGGGCAGCCTCGGGAGAGTCACGGGGGCCCCACACGCTAGGGCCGCGCGGGCCCCCTCTAGGCCGCGCCGCCCTAGTGTGGCGGCGCCCCGTGGCCCCACTTCGTCTTCTCTTCGGTCTTCTGGAAGCTTCGTGGCAAAATAGGCCCCTGGGCGTTGATTTCGTCCAATTCCGAGAATATTTCCTTACTAGGATTTCTGAAACCAAAAACAGCAGAAAACAACAAGCGGCTCTTCGGCATCTCGTTAATAGGTTAGTGCCGGAAAATGCATAAATATGACATAAAGTATGCATAAAACATGTAGATATCATCAATAATGTGGCATGGAACATAAGAAATTATCGATACGTCGGAGACGTATCATGGACGCGTAGGACGAGGGTTGCATTAACCACCCCTCGCCTTTATAGACGCCTCCTCGCACTATCTCTATCACTCTCACTAGCTCATGCAACGCCTCCTCTCACGTCCCATCATCTTCTCCAAAGCAAAAAACCCTCTCCCTCTCTGCCGGCGAGATGGACAAGGAGAATGCGAATCCCATCGTCCATGACGCCGTCGGCTCCAAGCGCGACGCCTCCCTCTTCGACGCCGTCCCCTCAACGGCCGTCGCCGCCGCCGGTGGCGGTCGGATCCCGCCGGGATGGGACCCCTATGAGGAGGTGCCGTACATCTCGCCTCCGAACCCCTACGACACCTGCATGGACGACCCATAGAACAAGGTAACTATGGTTTGCTCCCTTTTTTGTTCCTCAGTCCTCTTTGAACCCTATTTTTGCTGGTTCCCTAGTAACTATTAGTGCCGATCTGTAGATTCTGATGAGTATTGGGTTAATATTTGCACCGATTTTATTCCATTTTGCTTTGATCCCTTCTTGATTTCGTTTAAGATTTGGAGTTAGGCCGTTCGGTTAATTTATGCAAGTAATAATGGGATCTCAATCAGTTAATTTATGGGATCTCAGTCAGCTATTTTATGCATGAATCAAAAGCTATCAACCATTTAATTTTGCAAATATTCTGGAATCTGTTCTAATTCAGATCTGAAATCTGTTTCTTTGCCTATGATGAATCATTGGGCACAATTTTTTACAGGGTGGGTTCAGCGAACCATTGCTGTGTACAAATCTGTTGTGCATGAGCTTTGGTTCGTTAACACCATCCCTGTAGACATATAATCGTGTCCACTCTAACTGAGGTTGGCTCTGTTTTTCCTTACTTTGTTATCATGCACGTTAGTCATCGTTGCAACTCATTCACTAATAGTTCCCGTTTGATATGGATCAGCTGTCTGGCAGCGATGTCGGCAGCGACAACGAGCACCATGACATCAAGACTCGCCAGGTGCTGCGGAGGCTGCAGGTCAGCCAGTACGTCTCCTACTTCGCCAAGGGTGTCTACAGGTGCCCCTTCTACACTCGGAGGCTCGGCGGCACTGACTTAGAATGCCTCCTCACGCATGCCGAGAATATCGGCAACACCTTCCCCAAGGTCGGCGCGACGGTGAACCCCCACTCCTTCCGCGCCAAGCACATGGCGCTCGGCATGCACCTCCGCAGCTTCCAGCGGGTGGAGATCTCCGTCGGGCGCATGCCTCCACTCAAGCCCAAGGCTCCCAAGGGGAGCAACAAGTGGAGGCAGAGGCAGATGGGGTAGGCGGAGTCCTGGACGTGTGTTGCTGCTGCAAAGCAGCTTCTATTTTGTTGTTAGCTAGGGATCCCTTGTTGTTATGTGTTTAGTATGATGGTGTTGTGAAGAACCTCGAACGTGTTACTATGTTGGCTGCTGTGTAACTTTGTGAAGCAAAGTCAGCTAAGCTACAGTAGCCTAACTTTGCTTCTACCAAACCGTATGATCATGGCCCAAATGGTTGAAATTAATTTGCATAGTACAAATTTACTTTATGCATTTAGAGTAATTACATACAGACAAAGTTATGGTGTAAAAAATGGATTATTTTTTTATGCCTACAGTAATTACCTAATTAATTGCTAATTAGACCTAATTATGGTACATAAAAAGGTATTTAAGCTACAGTACCATGACTTCCCTTCTTTGTTTTCTCTGACTTTACTTCACAACGTTAGAGGATCCAGTTCCGTTTTCTCGATTTACTATGACTGTGAATTTGTCATACATTACCCTGGAGATTTGCTTCTAGATTTAACTACATACATATGGAGCAGAGGGAGTACTAGATTTTCTGCCATATTGGGCAAACAACGAGGGGCAAAAGGCACAAATAATAATTGAAGAAAAACAGAAATGCAACCTTCTCTAGATTTGATACTAATTTGGTGAAAAAAGACAAAGAGACAGAGGGGGAAAAGGTGCTCTTAAAAATGCCAATTTGCGCCGAGAGAGACAGAACCCAGCTCCTGCTCACGTACAACCAAACGCGGTCTCGTCCTGTCCCACGCGGTCCCTTTCTACTAGCCCCACGCGACGCGACCCCACACGATGCAGTCCCACACGTTAGCACGGAACGGTCAACTAAACGGGAATCCTCCCGTCTGAGCTCCTTCTGCGGGTTACAAATAAGGGCTTGGAGAAAACTGAGGAAAAATATAAGGCAATCTTATTGACTAATATAGCTTCTTAATTAATAAAAGGATTAGCTACAATGTGCTCAGTTTGCCCATTTATTAAGGTATAAGACTGGCAGGAGAGAAAGTAATCGCTAGTTTCCTCATTTTGCCCTCGCATGCTCGCACGATTAAAGCACCTTCCGCACGCGCCTGGACTCCTCGTTTCCTTAAACCTCCTCGTTTCTCGGGATAGACCAACAGTTTTTCGGGATCATGGGTTAATGTGGCCCTCATGCTCCCGGTCCCGTTTAAAGTTCGGAGCGAGGGAGTAAATTAAACATGGCATCTCGTGCATGAAGCTTGACGGATCGATCAGGTTGGCTAGAATAGCAATACAATGTTGCTCATTAGGCAAATGCATGCCATGTACGATAGTATACATCCGAGTAAAGAAGTCTATACTCGACAAAAAAAAGACTACATTGGGGATGAGAGTCAATTGGGGCATCTACAATACAGAAAATCTTGCTCGTAGCTGATTTTGGCTAAGAGGGTTTTACTCACATTACACGTGCCACTTTCCTTGTCTGAAAAACAAGTTCCATTAAAAAAGAGGAAAGAAGAGGACATTGTGGGCGAGATTGAACACTTTTTTTATGTGTTAAGCTGAGGCCTCGTTTAGCTGAGGATTTCGACTTAGGCCAAACAGCTCAACACACCCACAAATAAATCTCATTGCGCGCACCACCGTCAGCAAAAATAAAAAAATTAGCACGCAAGATTAAGAACAAAGTGAATTTAAGTAACTTGGTTAGCTTTTCAAGCAATATATTCAGAGAAAGAGCACACATGTTCAGCTCGAAATAATTGTAAGAGAAGACCAATAAATCTAAGGCACCCCACTTCATCGGCAGAAGGGAGCGACAACGCATGGATTCATACCTTGATTCGACGCTGGCTCGTAGAAGGGCAGCCGCGCCTCGAGGATGCCGGCGACGTCTCCACCTCGGTCTCACATGTGACTTCTTCTCGGCGGGCGGTGCGCCGCACAATGTAGAAGATCTATCAAGAGAAGAGAGCCCGATGACGCTACCGATGCCTCAACCTTGATATCACCGACCTGTTGCTCCGCACCGAGATGCGCCACGTCCAAGATTTAGCGGATGCGCCAATTTTAGAGATACAGCATGATCGTTGTAACAAATTTCAACGTGATGATGATTTGATCCTGCACTCGGCCTTGAACATAAGTACTAGTACGGTCTCACAATTTTTTTATCATTATACTTTGCGAGATTTAGCGGATGCGCCAAATTCAGAGATAGATCATGATCATGGTAACACAATATTCAATGTAATGATGATTTGATGTTCCACTCGACCTTGAACATAAGTACTAGTACGGTCTCACAATTTTGTATCATTATACTTTGCAAGTTTTAGCGGATGCGCCCATTTTCAGAGATAGATCATGATCATGGTAACAAATTTTCAACGTGATGATGATTTGATGTTGCACTCGGCCTAGAAGAGAAGTACTAGTACGGTCTCACAATTCTTTTTATCATTATACTTTGCAAGATCTAGCGGATACGCTAATTTCAGAGATAGATCATGATCATGGTAGTGACCGATATTCAAGGTGATGATGATTTGATTTTGCACTCGGCCTTGAATAGAGGTACTAGTACTCACAATTTTTTATCATTATACTTGGACGGTAGCCAAATTCAAAATCTCATAGCGGCAAAACTTCCCGCCCACAAAATACAAAAATTTCACACGCTTCACAATTCCCATTCTACCCCTGTGGAGATGGCAGCAAAGTCGGTTGGTGGGGGGGTCTGCCCGTCATTTTTTGGATCACCACCTCCCTAGCCCGGAAACCCTCCCAAAAAAATTCATTTCCCTTAGACCACCCACCGGAACTTCCCAAGTCCCACTCTCCCACCTCCACGACCACCGCACCGGAACATCCCCGCTGGACTTCCCTGGCCTACCCGAGGCCTTGCGATCCTCGTCATCCGGCTGCCTGCCGGAGCCGCTTAATCGATGCCGTCATCAACCGGACCGGATCATCCCCGCCGAACCTCGAAACCATATACTCATCCAGAAGTCTACCGCAGTCGCTTCAGCTGCGGTATCGTCCACCCCACCGGAGCCTCTTCGCCGGATCCGTCGTCCACCGCATCAGATCTTGCTCACCGACACCGCTGTGCATGAACCGAATCTGCTTCACCGGCGCCGTGCATGATCTAAACTCTTCTAATGTCGCTTTTCTATTGCTTGCCTGCAAGTGCTAACGACGCGCCGTTAAGTTTTTGCAGATGAGATGAGTAACCATGAAGTGTAATGGCCGTCTCTCCAACCCCAAGTAGCACATGTAGCGTACTTCATCACCGGATCTATCAACCCCAGGAAGATCTGCTGTGACTCCCACAGAGTGCTTCTCCTAATGTAAGTCCCTTGTTTTAGCGCCATGTTCGGGTTCGGATGCTTGTTTGTCCGAAGCTCTTTTAGTTCATTCCTAGATATGACCGTAACACCTTGCTATTTTCTAGTTCATTGCTAACTTTAAGCGATTGAACATTTTGGTTTGCATTCCCTGCTCCGTAGATGTAGCCATCATAACTTCTATCTTGCTCAGTCGTTGTTACAAAAATTATAGGTTGCTACTATTTTGTTCATGCCAATCTTGTTCTCCCGAACATGTTGGTTTGCATTCCCCGTACTACAGGTGATGCCATTGTTATTTCTATTTACTTCGTCGTAACCTAACAAAGTAACTGCTCGCTATTAGTTCCCGCATGCTATCGCTCTGCCATCCTGCAGTACAAATTTATTTGAACTCGTCACAGCAGCTACTTCCATCATAATTTTGTCTGCCATCTGATTCTTCAAAAGCTGCAATATTAACTTGTTTCTCTTAATTGGCATGGCGCTCACATATAGAATGGTGAACATATTGGTGTGCATTCCCTCTTCTACAAGTTCACGAGTGATCCCACTATATTCCGTTTCTGGTCCATCCTAAGCAGTAGCATTAACTATCCTCTATGTGTTGCTCATTACAACTTTATATCCCGAAACAAATTGATTTGTTTCCCTCATCTACAAGTTTATGAGTGATGCCATTAAAACTCCTATCTGTTTTATTCCTAGCTATTATAGTAACATCCTGCTATTATTTAGTTCATGGCCAATTTTAAGTAATTGCACATGTTGGTTCGCATTCCCTGCTCTGTAGCTTTTGGCATCGTAACTTCTATATTTGGTTTACATTCCCTCGTCCTGTAGATCTAGCCATCATAACTTTATCTTGCTCAGTCGTTGTTACAAAAATTATGGCCTGCTACTATGTTGTGTGTGCCAATTTTTTACTCCATGAACATGTTGGCTTGCATTCCCTGTACTACAGGTGATGCCATTGTTTTTTATCTAGTTCATTGTAAGCTTACAAAGTAAGGACTTAGTTTGGCATGCTATCACTCTACTATCTAGCCTGTAGCACAAATAAACTTGTCATACTACTAGATAATAATTTTGTGTGCCATCTTGTTCTTCAAAAGCTGCATTATTGACTGGTTTCTCTGACTTGGCATGACGCTCACATATGAAATGTTGAACATATTGGTTTGCATTCCCTCTTATACAAGTTCACAGGTGATCCCACTATATTCTGTATCTGGTCCATCCTAAGCTCCAGCATTAACTATCCTCTATGTGTTGCTCATTACAAGTTTATATCCCGAAACATCTTGATTTGCATCCCCTTCACTATAAGTTCAGGAGTATTATTTAGTTCACGGCCAATTTGAAGTAATTGCACTTGGCACATGTTGGTTCACATTCCCTCCTCTTTAGCTTTTGCCATCATAACTTCTATTTTTGGTTTACATTCCCTACTCTGTAGATGTAGCCATCATAACTTCATCTTGCTCAGTCGTTGTTACAAAATTTATAGCCTGCTACTATGTTGTTCATGCCAATTTTGTACTCCCTGAACATGTTGGTTTGCATGGGACTCGACAGTAGTAAGTCTGCTGTTTCATTCTAACGTGCTCTGTTATATTGGCTGTTGGTATGTGGCATGCACTCTTTGTTTTCTTATTGTGCGCATTACAATGATCTTCTTATAACGACGAAATGATGAGTTCCAAATTCTTTGGCAAACAATATTGTAGTGTCTTTGCCTTTCCATTGTTGCTGTCTTAACTTGTAATGTCTTTGTTTCAGATATAGGTGTTGCATGGACAACTTAAAAGATTGCCGAATGGCTTCATTGTATTGCTAGGTTTAATTACCATTCAATTTATCTGGGTTCTGTAATATTTTTTCAAAGCCTTGCAGCTGATGTAATATTTAGTTAGTTTTTATAGTTCTTTCGCGCATTTTTTCTATGGTGCTTGTGGTAAGTGACGGTATCCGACAGAAATCATGTGCTGCGTAAACATTCTCAGTATCTAAATCACAAATTCCCATCCCTTAAACGGCCCAATTAAGCGAAAGCACATATGTGTCGGCCCGCAAAATCCTAAAGCGCCTATTGTGCCGGCATATAAACAGCAACTAAACGGGCTGGCCCACTTACTTATTGGGCCAGCCCACTTGCTTTAAGGTGGACCCCACCCACTACTGGGCCGGCCCTGTAACAGAAAAGTGGGCCCCACAAGCTTATTGGGCCGGCCCGCTAACTCGTCGGGCCAGCCCACCTAATTTACCGTGGACCACATACTAATTGGGCCAGCCCGTTAGCACGATAGTGGCCCCACAAGCTTATTGGGCCGGCCCACTAACTTGTTGGGCCAGCCCAATTGCTTTTGTGGTGGACCCCACATACTAAATGGGCCGGCCCTTTAACAGGAAAGTGGGACCCACCTGTGTTTTGGCCCGGCCCACTATCTTGTTGGGCCGGCCCACTTGCTATATGGTGGACCCCACATACTAAATGGGCCGGCCCTTTAACGGAAAGTGGGACCCACTCGTGTTTTTGGCCGGCCCACTATCTTGTTGGGCCGCCCACTCGCTATATGGTGGACCCCACATACTAAATGGGCCGGCCCTTTAACAGGAAAGTGGGACCCACCTGTGTTTTTGGCCTGGCCCACTATCTTGTTGGGCCGGCCCACTTTCTATATGGTGGACCCCACATACTAAATGGGCCGGCCCTTTAACATGAAAGTGGGACCCACCTGTGTTTTTGGCCCGGCCCACTGGCTTGTTGGGCCAGCCCATTTGATCTATTGTGGACCCCACGTACTAAATGGGCCGGCCCGATAGCAGGAAAGTGGGACCCACATGCTAATTAGGCCGGCCCAATAACTTCTTGGGCCGGCCCACTTGCTTTAAGGTGGACCCCACTTGTTAAATGGGCCGGCCCGATAACAGGAAAGTGGGTCCCACGTGTCTTGTGGGCCGGCCCTTTTGCCTGTTGACCGGTCAAGCGAGTGCATTCGGCCGGTCCACATGCTTAGTGGGCCGGCCCATTAATGTTTTGACTAGTCAACCTTAGTGGTTAGGCCCGGCCCACGTAACTAATGGACCAGCCGACTATATAGTTGACCGGTCAAACTAAGTCAGCTGGCCCGGCCCGCAAACTTAATGGGCCGGCCGGCTTAAGACGTGGCGAGCCTCGTGTGGGCCTACCATCTACCATGGGGTTTCAGTCGGTTAACGCCGTTAAGTGCTAGTTAACGGCGTACGCCACGTGTCGGTTGCATGACGTCAGCAGTCAACGGGCTCCCGGAAACACTTCTGCAACGGTCCGATTTTCCGTGATGGAAGGGCGCCCAAGCGCGACGGACCGAAAAAACGTCGTAGGACTTTGCCTGACGCAGTTTCGACAACAGAACCCATATCGTCGGGTTAGGCCCATAGGCGACGAAAAATGGCCCTTAGTGGACGATTTTGGGACGTTGTCTATCAGAACTTTTCTTGTAGTGCTGTTAACTGCCCGTTAACGCCGTTAACCGCCTGAAACCCCGTGGTAGATGGTAGGCCCACACGAGGCCTGCCACACCTTAAGCGGGCCGGCCCATTTAGTATGCGGGCCGGGCCAGCTGACTTAGTTTGACCGGTCAACTATATAGCTGGGCTGGTCCATTAGGTACGTGGGCCGGGCCTAACCTCTAAGGTTGACTGGTCAAAATTTAAATGCGCCGGCCCACTAAGCATGTGGGCCGGGCCGAATGCACTCGTTTGACCGGTCAATAGGCAAAAGGGCCTGCCCACTAGACATGTGGGGCCCACTTTCCTGTTACCGGGCCGGCCCATTTAACAAGTGGGGTCCACCATAAAGCAAGTGGGCCGGTCCAATGAGCATGTGGGTCCCACTTTCCTGTTATCGGGCCGACCCATTTACTAAGTGGGGTCCACCATAGATCAAGTGGGCTGGCCCAACAAGCTAGTGGGCCGGCCCCAAAAACACAGGTGGGGCCAACTTTCCTGTTAAAGGGCCGGCCCAGTTAGTATGTGGGGTCCACATATAGCAAGTGGGCTGGCCCAACAAGATAGTGTGCCGGACCAATAAGCAGATGGGGCCCACTTTCACGTAACCGGGCCGACCCAGTTAGTAAGTGGGGTCCACCATAAAGCAAGTGGGTTGGCCCAACAGGTTGGCGTGCCGGCCCAATAAACATGTGGGGCCCAATTTCCTGCTGACGGGCCGGCCCATTTACTAAGTGGGGTCCACCATAAAAGCAATTGGGCTGGCCCAACAAATTAGTGGGCCGGCCCAATAAGCTTGTGGGGCCACTATCGTGCTAACGGGCCGGCCCAGTTAGTATGTGGGGTCCACCGTAAAGCAGGTGGGCTGACCCAATGAGTTAGCGGGCCGGCCCAATAAGCTTGTGGGGCCCACTTTCCTGCTAACGGGCCGGCCCAATAAGCACGTGGGCCCACTTTTCGTTACAGGGCCGGCCCAGTTAGTGGGTGGGGTCCACCTTAAAGAAAATGGGCTGGCCCAATAAGTAGGTGGGCCAGCCCGTTTAGTTGCTGTTTGTATTCCGGCATGATAGGCGCTTTAGGATTTTGCGGGCCGGCACATATGTGATTTCGCTTAATTGGGTCGTTTAAGGGATGGGAATTTGTGATATAGATTGCGCAGAACATAGAAAGATACTGAGAATATTTACGCAGCACATGATTTCTATCGGATAGCCTCACTTACCACAAGCACCATCGAAAAAATGCGCGAAAGAACTATAAAAACTAACTAAATATTACATCAGCTGCAAGGCTTTTAAAAATATTACAGAACCCAGAGAAATTGAATGGTAATTAAACCTAGCAATACAATGAAGCGATTCGACAATCTTTTAAGTTGTCCATGCACCACCTATATCTGAAACAAGGACATTACAAGTTAAGACAACAACAATGGAAAGGCAAAGACACTACAATTTTGTTTGCCAAAGAATTTGGAACTCATCATTTCGTTGTTATAACAAGATCATTGTAATGCGCACAATAAGCAAACAAAGAGTGCATGCCGCATACCAACAGCCAATATAAGAGAGCATGTTAGAATGAAACAGCATACTTACTACTGTCGAGTCCCATGCAAACCAACATGTTCAGGGAGTAGAAAATTGGCATGAACAACATAGTAGCAGGCTATAAATTTTGTAACAACGACTGAGCAAGATGAAGTTATGATGGCTACATCTACAGAGCAGGGAATGTAAACAAAAAATAGAAGTTACGATGGCAAAAGCTAAAGAGGAGGGAATGTGAACCAACATGTGCCATGTGCAATTACTTCAAATTGGTCGTGAACTAAATAATACTCCTGAACTTATAGTGAAGGGGATGCAAATCAAGATGTTTCGGGATATAAACTTGTAATGAGCAACACATAGAGGATAGTTAATGCCGGAGCTTAGGATGGACCAGATACAGAATATAGTGGGATCACCTGTGAACTTGTATAAGAGGGAATGCAAACCAATATGTTCAGCATTCCATATGTGAACTTTTATTGTACATAGAGGATGACATATGGGTCCCATTTTGCAGGAGCGGTCTCACCGTTTCCAAGGCGGCACAGGATCAAAAAAAGAAAGGAAAGGTTTATCGTTCAGAGAGGCTGGGATGTGGGACCCATGGGCCAGCAGCGTCCTCTTAGTTTCGAAGGCGACAGGGGATAAAAAAGGCAAATATCCAGTAATTAGGGTAAAAAATAAATCAAACAAAGGAAACTTTTACTATTCATAGAGGCTGACATGTGGGACCCATGAGCCAACAGCGTCTCAATGTTTCAGAGGCGGCATGAGATCAATAGAAAAAGGCAAATAGCCAGAAATTATGGGTCAATAATAAATCAAACAAAGGAAAAGTTTATTGTTCATAGAGGCTGACATGTGGGACCCCTGAGCCAGCAGCGTCCTCAACGTGTTAAAGGCGGCAGGAGATCGAAAGACAAAGGCCAAAAATCAGTTGGTAAAAAATCCAAGAAAAGAAACATTTACTATTCTAAGAAGATGACATGCGGGACCCATGAAGCAGCAACATCCTCAACGATTCCAAAGCGGCAGGGGATCAAAAGGGGTCAAAAATAAATCCAACAAAGGAAACTTTTATTGTTCATAGAGGATGTGGGATCGACTTGCCAGTAGCGTCCTCATCGTTTCAAAGGGGGCAGGGGATCAAAAGAAAACGACAAATAGCCAGAAATTATGGGTAACAAATAAATCCAATGAAAGACACTTTTATTGTTCATAGAGGATGACATGCGGGACCCATGAGCCAGCAGCTTCCTCAACGTTTCAAAGGCGGCATGAGATCGAAAGGAAAAGGAAAGTGACCAAATATCAGGAGCCAAAAATAATCCAAGAAAAGAAACTTTACTGTGCATAGAGGATGACATGCGGGTCCCATTTTGCAGCAGCGGTCTGAACCTTTCAAAGTCGGCTTGAGATCGAAAGAAAAAGACAAGTGCCAACTATCAGGAGCCAAAAATAATCCAAGAAAAAAACTTTTATTGTACATAGAGGATGACATGCGGGTCCCATTTTGCAGCAGTGGTCTCAACGTTTCCAAGGCGGCACATGACCAAAAGAAAAAGGAAGTAGCCAGAAATCAGGGTGTCAAAAAATCCAAGAAAAGAAATATTTCAATTGGGTTGTGATACGTCTCTGACGTATCGATAATTTCTTATGTTCCATGCCACATTATTGATGATTTCTACATGTTATATGCACATTTTATGTCATATTTATGCGTTTTCTGGAACTAACCTATTGACGAGATGGCGAAGGGCCAGTTCCTGTTTTCTGCTGTTTTTGGTTACAGAAATCCTAGTAAGGAAATATTCTCGAAATCGGACGAAATCAATGCCCAAACATCCTATTTTCCACGAAGCTTCCAGAACACCCGGGAAGGACCAGAGGGGGGCCACAGGCCCACGGGACCATAGGCCGGCGCGGCCTGGGTGTGGCCCGCGCCACCCTATGGTGCCGCCGCCTCTTCGACCCTCTGACGCCGCCTCTTCGCCTATAAAAAGGTCCCAGACCTAAAACACGATACGAAAAAGCCACGGTACGAGAAACCTTCCAGAGCCGCCGCCATCGCGAAGCCAAGATCTGGGGGACAGGAGTCTCTGTTCCGGCACCTGCCGGAGCGGGGAAGTGCCCCCTAAGGCTCCTCCATCGACACCACCGCCATCTTCATCAACGCTGTTGTCTCCCATGAGGAGGGAGTAGTTCTCCATCGAGGCTTGGGGCTGTACCGGTAGCTATGTGGTTCATCTCTCTCCTATGTACTTCAATATAATAATCTCATGAGCTGCCTTACATGATTGAGATTCATATGATGATGCTTGTAATCTAGATGTCATTGTGCTAGTCAAGTGAATTTTACTTATGTGATCTCCGGAGACTCCTTGTCCCACGTGTGTAAAGGTGACAGTGGTGTGCACCGTGTGGGTCTCTTAGGCTATATTTCACAGAATACTTATTCACTGTTATGAATGGCATAGTGAAGTGCTTATTTATATCCCTTTATGATTGCAATGTATTTTGTATCACAATTTATCTATGTGCTACTCTAGCAATGTTATTAAAGTAGTTTTATTCCTCCTGCACGGTGTAATGGTGACAGTGTGTGCATCCGTGTTAGTACTTGGCGTATGCTATGATTATGATCTCTTGTAGATTATGAAGTTAACTATTGCTATGATAGTATTGATGTGATCTATTCCTCCTACATAGTGTGAAGGTGACAGTGTGCATGCTGTGTTAGTACTTGGTTTAGTCGTGTTGATCTTTCATGCACTCTAAGGTTATTTAAATATGAACATTGAATTGTGGAGCTTGTTAACTCCGGCATTGAGGGTTCGTGTAATCCTACGCAATGTGTTCATCATCCAACAAGAGTGTAGAGTATGCATTTATCTATTCTGTTATGTGATCAAAGTTGAGAGTATCCACTAGTGAAAGTCTAATCCCTAGGCCTTGTTCCTAAATACTGCTATCGCTGCTTGTTTACTGTTTTATTGCGTTACTACTCGCTACCATATTACCACCATCAACTACACGCCAGCAAGCTATTTTCTCGGCGCCGTTACTACTGCTCATATTCATTCATACCACCTGTATTTCACTATCTCTTCGCCGAACTAGTGCACCTATTAGGTGTGTTGGGGACACAAGAGACTTCTTGCTTTGTGGTTGCGGGGTTGCTTGAGAGGGATATCTTTGACCTCTTCCTCCCCGAGATCGATAAACCTTGGGTGATCCACTTAAGGGAAAGTTGCTCGCTGTTCTACAAACCTCTCGCTCTTGGAGGCCCAACACTGTCTACAAGAATAGAAGCTCCCGTAGACATCAAGCTATTTTCTCGGCGCCGTTGCTCGGGGAGGAAAGGTAAAAGGTACTCACACTCCGGATCTCGGCTACTAAGCTATTTTCGCCGTTGTAAGTACTCGAAGCTATTTCCTTTAGATCCCGCAATTGCATCTTTTTGTTTCTTGTTTACACTAGTTAGGCATAATGGACAACAATGAGCTTCTTATTCTATTTCCTGATTTAAGACATGGATGGTTTGATGCGAAAATTAAAAAACCTATGGAACCTTATTTGCATGTTGGTAGTAATATTAGTATGAACGCTTTGAACACCATTGTTGATAATAATATAGAAAGTTCTAAGCTTGGGGAAGCTGGTTTTCATGATCTTTTTAGTCCCCCAAGCATTGAGGAGAAAATTTTCTTTGATGATACTTTGCCTCCTATTTATGATGATTATAATGATAGTGGTATTTTGGTGCCACCTACTATGGAGAGTAAATTTTTTTGTGATTATACTATGCCTCCTACACTTGATGAGAATAATAATGATAGCTACTTTGTTGAATTTGCTCCCACTACAACCAATAAAATTGACTATGCTTATGTGGAGAGTAATAATTTTATGCATGAGACTCATGATAAGAATGCTTTATGTGATAGTTATATTGTTGAGTTTGCTCATGATACTACTGAAAGTTATTATGAGAGAGGAAAATATGGTTGTAGAGATTTTCATGTTACTAAAACACCTCTCAATGTGTTGAAATTTTTGAAGCTACACTTGTTTCATCTTCCTATGCTTGTTACTTTACTCTTCATGAACTTGTTTATTTACAAGATTCCTATGCATAGGAAGCATGTTAGACTTAAATGTGTTTTGGATTTGCCTCTTGATGCTCCCTTTTGCTTCAACTATTATTTCTTGCGAGTGCATCATTAAAATTGCTGAGCCCATCTTAATCGCTATAAAGAAAGAACTTCTTGGGAGATAACCCATGTGTTTATTTTGCTACAGTACTTTGTTTTATATTTGTGTCTTGGAAGTTGTTTACTACTGTAGCAACCTCTCCTTATCTTAGTTTTGTGTTTTGTTGTGCCAAGTAAAGTCGTTGATAGAAAGGTTGATACTAGATTTGGATTACTGCGCAGTTTCAGATTTCTTTGCTGTCACGAATTTCGACCTACCCCTCTGTAGGTAGCTCAGAAAAATATGCCAATTTACGTGAGTGATCCTCAGATATGTACGCAACTTTCATTCAATTTGGGAATTTTCATTTGAGCAAGTCTGGTGCCTCAATAAAATCCATCTTTACGGACTGTTCTGTTTTGACAGATTCTGCCTTTTATTTCGCATTGCCTCTTTTGCTATGTTGGATGAATTTCTTTGATCCATTAATGTCCAGTATCTTTATGCAATGTCCAGAAGTGTAAAGAATGATTGTGTCACCTCTGAAGATGTTAATTTTAATTGTGCACTAACCCTCTAATGAGTTGTTTCGAGTTTGGTGTGGAGGAAGTTTTCAAGGGTCAAGAGAGGAGGATGATATACTATGATCAAGAAGAGTGAAAGCTCTAAGCTTGGGGATGCCCCGTGGTTCATCCCTGCATATTTCAAGAAGACTCAAGCATCTAAGCTTGGGGATGCCCAAGGCATCCCCTTCTTCATCGACAACTTATCAGGTCACTTCTCTTGAAACTATATTTTTATTCGGCCACATCTTATGTACTTTACTTGGAGCGTCTGTGTGCTTTATTTTTGTTTTTGTTTGAATAAATGCTTGTGTGGGAGAAAGACACGCTCCGCTGGTTCATATGAACACATGTGTTCTTAGCTTTTAATTTTCATGGCGAAGTTTCTTCTTCGTTAAATTGTTATATGGTTGGAATTGGAAAATGCTACATGTAGTAACTCTAAAATGTCTTGGATAATTTGATACTTGGCAATTGTTGTGCTCATGTTTAAGCTCTTGCATCATATACTTTGCACCCATTAGTGAAGAAATACATAGAGCTTGTTAAAATTTGGTTTGCATGAGTGGTTTCTCTAGAGTCTAGATATTTTCTAGTAAGGTGTTTGAACAACAGGGAAGACAATGTATAGTCTTATAATGCTTGTAATATGTCTTTTATGTAAGTTTTGATGTACTAGTTTATGCTTGTGTTTGTTTCAAATAACCTTGCTAGCCTAAACCTTGTATCGAGAGGGAATACTTCTCATGCATCCAAAATCCTTGAGCCAACCACTATGCCATTTGTGTCCACCATACCTACCTACTACATGGTATTTATCCGCCATTCCAACGTAAATTGCTTGAGTGCTACCTTTAAAATTTTCATCATTCGCCTTTGCAATATATAGCTCATGGGACAAATAGCTTAAAAACTATTGTGGTATTGAATATGTACTTATGCACTTTATCTCTTATTGAGTTGCTTGTTGTGCGATAACCATGTTTTCTGGGGACGCCATCAACTACCCTTTGTTGAATATCATGTGAGTTGCTATGCATGTCCGTCTTGTCTGAAGTAAGAGAGATCTACCACCTTAATGCTTGGAGCATACATATTGTTAGAGAAGAACATTGGGCCGCTAACTAAAGCCATGAATCATGGTGGAAGTTTCAGTTTTGGACATATATCCTCAATCTCATATGAGAATACTAATTGTTGCCACATGCTTATGCATTAAAGAGGAGTCCATTATCTGTTGTCCATGTTGTCCCGGTATGGATGTCTAAGTTGAGAATAATCAAAAGCGAGAAATCCAAAATGCGAGCTTTCTCCTTAGACCTTTGTACAAAGCGGCATGGAGGTACCCCTTTGTGACACTTGGTTAAAACATGTGTATTGCGATGATCCGGTAGTCCAAGCTAATTAGGACAAGGTGCGGGCACTATTAGTATACTATGCATGAGGCTTGCAACTTGTAAGATATAATTTACATGATACATATGCTTTATTACTACCGTTGACAAAATTGTTTCATGTTTTCAAAATAAAAGCTCTAGCACAAATATAGCAATCGATGCTTTCCTCTTTGAAGGACCTTTCTTTTACTTTTATGTTGAGTCAGTTCACCTATCTCTCTCCACCTCAAAAAGCAAACACTTGTGTGAACTGTGCATTGATTCCTACATACTTGCATATTGCACTTGTTATATTGCTTTGCATTGACAATTATCCATGAGATATACATGTTACAAGTTGAAAGCAACCGCTGAAACTTAATCTTCCTTTATGTTGCTTCAATACCTTTTACTTTGAATTTATTGCTTTATGAGTTAACTCTTATGCAAGACTTATTGATGCTTGTCTTGAAGTGCTATTCATGAAAAGTCTTTGCTTTATGATTCAGTTGTTTACTCATGTCATTACCATTGTTTTGATCGCTGCATTCATTACATATATTTACAATATGATCAAGTTTATGATGGCATGTCACTCCAGAAATTATCTTTGTTTATCGTTTACTCGCTCGGACGAGCGTAAACTAAGCTTGGGGATGCCGATACGTCTCGACGTATCGATAATTTCTTATGTTCCATGCCACATTATTGATGATTTCTACATGTTATATGCACATTTTATGTCATATTTATGCGTTTTCTGGAACTAACCTATTGACGAGATGCCGAAGGGCCAGTTCTCGTTTTCTGCTGTTTTTGGTTCCGGAAATCCTAGTAAGGAAATATTCTCGGAATCGGACGAAATCAAGACCCAGCATCCTATTTTTCCACGAAGCTTCCAGAACACCCGGGAAGGACCAGAGGGGGGCCACAGGCCCACCAGACCATAGGCCGGCGCGGCCTGGGTGTGGCCCGCGCCACCCTATGGTGCCGCCGCCTCTTCGACCCTCTGACGCCGCCTCTTCGCCTATAAAAAGGTCCCAGACCTAAAACACGATACGAAAAAAGCCACGGTACGAGAAACCTTCCAGAGCCGCCGCCATCGCGAAGCCAAGATCTGGGGGACAGGAGTCTCTGTTCCGGCACCCTGCCGGAGCGGGGAAGTGCCCCCGGAAGGCTCCTCCATCGACACCACCGCCATCTTCATCAACGCTGCTCGTCTCCCATGAGGAGGGAGTAGTTCTCCATCGAGGCTCGGGGCTGTACCGGTAGCTATGTGGTTCATCTCTCTCCTATGTACTTCAATACAATAATCTCATGAGCTGCCTTACATGATTGAGATTCATATGATGATGCTTTTAATTTAGATGTCATTGTGCTAGTCAAGTGAATTTTACTTATGTGATCTCCGGAGACTCCTTGTCCCACATGTGTAAAGGTGACAGTGTGTGCACCGTGTGGGTCTCTTAGGCTATATTTCACAGAATACTTATTCACTGTTATGAATGGCATAGTGAAGTGCTTATTTATATCCCTTTATGATTGCAATGTATTTTGTATCACAATTTATCTATGTGCTACTCTAGCAATGTTATTAAAGTAGTTTTATTCCTCCCGCACGGTGTAATGGTGACAAAGTGTGTGCATCCGTGTTAGTACTTGGCGTATGCTATGATTATGATCTCTTGTAGATTATGAAGTTAACTATTTCTATGATAGTATTGATGTGATCTATTCCTCCTACATAGTGTGAAGGTGACGAGTGTGCATGCTGTGTTAGTACTTGGTTTAGTCGTGTTGATCTTTCATGCACTCTAAGGTTATTTAAATATGAACATTGAATTGTGGAGCTTGTTAACTCCGGCATTGAGGGTTCGTGTAATCCTACGCAATGTGTTCATCATCCAACAAGAGTGTAGAGTATGCATTTATCTATTCTGTTATGTGATCAAAGTTGAGAGTGTCCACTAGTGAAAGTCTAATCCCTAGGCCTTGTTCCTAAATAGTGCTATCGCTGCTTGTTTACTGTTTTACCGCGTTACTACTGCTACCATATTACCACCATCAACTACACGCCAGCAAGCTATTTTCTGGCGCCGTTACTACTGCTCATATTCATTCATACCACCTGTATTTCACTATCTCTTCGCCGAACTAGTGCACCTATTAGGTGTGTTGGGGACACAAGAGACTTCTTGCTTTGTGGTTGCGGGGTTGCTTGAGAGGGATATCTTTGACCTCTTCCTCCCTGAGATCGATAAACCTTGGGTGATCCACTTAAGGGAAAGTTGCTGCTGTTCTACAAACCTCTGCTCTTGGAGGCCCAACACTGTCTACAAGAATAGAAGCTCCCGTAGACATCAGGCTGCTTCTGGCCATCTGGGCCTTCAAACTATCCTGCTGGTCGACTTTTGATTCTTACAATTTCGGCCCATTCCACAACAGGAAAGTCATATGCTTCGCAAAAACAAAAAACAAGAAGATTCAACATATAAGTTTGTTTATATAAAAATAAAGATTTAATTTATCCCTTTGCAATAGCTCACAGTGAAATACATTGTTTATTGTCTACAAAATAATCAAGATATCACATGTTTCTTGTACGGGGAGGCTGACATCGGGGACCCATGAGCCAGCAGCGTCGTCAACGTTTTAAAGGCGGCAGGGGATGGAAAGAAAAAATAAACCAAAAATCTGTTGGTAAAAAATCCAAGAAAAGAAACATTTTCGTTATGAGAGGATGACATGCGAGACCCATGAGGCGAGCAGCATCCTCAGCGTTTATTGTTCATAGAGGCTGACATGTGGGACCCGTGAGCCAGCAGCGTCCTTAACGTTTTAAAGGCGGCAGGAGATCGAAAGAAAAAATAAGCCAAAAATCATTTGGTAAACAAAATCCAAGAAAAGAAAAATTTACCGTTCTGAGAGGATGACGTGCGGGACCCATGAGGCAGCAGCATCCTCAACGATTCCAAGGCGGCAGGGGATAAAAATAAAAAAGGAAATATCCAGAAATTAATTAGGGGTCAAAAATAAATCCATTAAATGAAACTTTTATTGTTCATAGAGGATGACATGTGGGACCGACCTGCCAACAACGTCCTCATCGTTTCAAAGGGGGCAGCAGATCAAAAGAAAAAAGGCAAATAGCCAGAAATTAGGGCTCAAAAATAACTCCAAGAAAGGAAACTTTTATTGTTTGTAGAGGATGACATGCGGGACCCATTGTGGTGACCCTGCATACCACTTCATGTTGTAGTATGCCAGTCATTGATATAACATTCACGAAGTACCAATCCGCAAATATTACATCCCTCAGAGTGGTACAACAGAACATAGCAGGTCCATAACTCATTCATTTATTATTACAAGCATAATGTACATATCATCTCGGAGCTCCTCTCGGGTCCTAAGAGGAATACTCCTGGGTTCGAGGCGAACCCAACTCATCTTACAATATAGAAGTCTTACTAAGTTATACATTTATTTCCTCAAGCAGCTAAATACTAAGAGTTCGTACTGCTCGGATACTAACACTACTTGGTAGGTCTACGCGTGCTCTCCTCCGGAACCCTCCCCGGTTCTGTAGACTATGAGGTAGTCTACACCTTCGACACCTCCAGAGAGGTCTGGTTCTTCATAGCCGATGATGTCGGCTCCTTCGAGGTTGTCGTTGTCCTCCTCCGGATGGTTCGGACAATCTAGCGGGGGATTTAAGAGTGGTATGAGTACGAGCGTACTCAACAAGTTCATTATAGAAAAGAGGTGTTTAATGCACTAGCTACGATATTAGATCAAAAAGTCTAATACCAATGCAGGTTTTGATAAACATTTCTTCAAGATATTGCTTTTATTTCAAAGAACTATGTCCGTCAGCCTTCACCGGTTTACTAGAACTTCATGGAGTTCCTTTCCGGCAGCGTTCGCAGTTCCAAATCCCGCAACAGGGAGTGACAGGTCACGATTCATTACACTCTGCAGAGGTGTGTTGCTTTACCCATAAGAGATCTTAACCTTGGTGCCAACCGGGCAGCTTTCCCATCCACACTTCCTTCGGTGTGAGGCCCGGTATAAGGTCTAGCCAATCATGTTCCTCCGCTACCTCGAACACCCACCCTTTGTTGCAATCTCCGACCCTAGGTCCTCGCCGGTCCTCTTACACCAATTAAGGATGGACCCCGACCACGACGACAATGCAGAGCTCTATCATACATTCCTTCGCCGGCAGTTACAACCCATCATAGACCACATTACCGTGGGGACTTCTACGGGTTCCCCCCATCATCTTGTCTCTCGAGATCAAGTGCCTACAGTAATGCGTATCCGTTGATGAACGAGAGGTGTAAACACTTTTGACTACTCCGTCCCACTCCGGATCTTATGGTTAACACGGGTATTACGGCACAAGAATCACTGGACGACATTTGTTGTTTAATCCTAGATGGATATAAACCCTTGCAATGGAACCTCCACCATATCAACACAATCCATGGTTCCATTGCCCACCACTTAGTCAAATTCATAGTTATGAAAATAGTGGTTTTGCCTTTTTATGCAATAGTGATAAACATAGTACTTTGCAAGTAATTTGGTAAAAATACTCGAATGACATGAGCAAGTGATGAACTTGCCTGAATACTGCAAAGTGTTGCAGTTGGATGGTGTGGACTGACCCTTGTCCTCTGTTGCTGAAAAATAGCATCATTGTCCGATAAGGGCAATGGTTAAAGATGCATTTATGCATGATTCCAGTTTTAGGGTTGGTTTCCCCCTCCCGATGTCTTTATTATTTCATGTGAGAGGTTAATACTAAGAATCACTTAGGGATACTCTATTTAGGGTAAACTACAACCTTGAAATGTTGTCAAGGTGTTTTTAAAGTCCAAAATACTTTATGGACTTATTTTCATTATTGAAAATAAAAGGTGTGATTTAAATGATTATTTAAATCATCAAATTTGAACTTATTCTTGTTTAACTTCAAAAATTCTATTTCATATTTTATTATGATTGAGATTTTTATACTGAGTGGTTTTCATATTTTAATTATTTTTTTAGAGCTATTAAACATTTACTATTGATTTTCAAAGTTTCAGCATTTTAATGAATTTTGTGAATTGACACAATTGCCCCTGGGCCCACCTGTCAGTGGAGCCCAGTGGGTTGGGTTAGACCAGCTCGGGTCCAACCGACCCGAGCGGTCGCTCACCCTCTCCCCCACCACGCCGCCTCGACGAACCCTAATCCCCTTCTCTCTGGCGACCTGTGTCGCCCTCGCCGTCGCCGGCCGATTCCGGCGAACTCCAACCGCCATGGCCCTCGCCATGGGGCGCAATCGAACCGCCTCGTGACGCCGGTCCTTCTCCTCCGCGTTAATCTGGAGCTGGCGTTGCTCCTGCTCGTCCTCGACCCCCTTGCCGTGGCTAGGGTTACGGGATCTGCGGCGATCTCGCTGCTCCCAGGGTTCCTGGCGCGATGGCGTCGCCGTGGGCCTCGCCGCAGTGGTGCGGGGCACTGCGGCGCTTGTCTGAGCGTGGCCTGGCCCGGCCGAGTGCTGCCGTGCACTCGGCGCGCGCCGCCGTGGCCGCCATGGCCGCGACTGTTGTCTGCTCGCCCCGGGTACGTGCGCCACCCTTCTCTCTCTCTTGTGCCTGTTCTTCTTCCTCATCCTCTAGCTCTGGCAACAGCGGCTCCACCTCGTGGAGATGCCTGTCATGTTGATGCTCTGCTGCTATGCCTAGCTAGCTGTGTATGCATATGCTATTGCGCTGCTGTTGTGCTGTTTGTGATGATGTGCTTCACTGGCCTTGAATATTGCTGCCATGACCATGCCAGCCTTGTGTTACTGCTGTGTGCAGCCCTGCCATGCTTCTGTGCAAGATTATTGGTGTTGTACTGCTTTGCCATGCTATCCCCGATCCCGTGCAAGAATTCCTAGTCTAAGTGCTTGCTATGCTTGCATTTCTTGCTTAATTCTATCTCTGTGCCTCTGTTCTTGTTACTATGCTTGCCAGATGCTCAAGTGTAGTCAATTATGTGGCCCTGGCTTGAATACTGTGTATATTCTTTGCAAATTTGCAAGTGCCAGTGCCATGGTGTGCTATTTCTTGTGCTCAAACTCATGAGCATGCTCAATTGAGCATTGCTGTTGGCTTAACGAGATTATTCGATGACGAATGCTATGTGCTTTACTTGTGTATCTTGATCCAGTGGTTCGTCATGCCTTTGATGTGCTTCTGGATACAATCATAAAGTCATTAATTCAGTTATCTATTTATTCAGTTATGACTTGGTTGGATTTCTTCAGTAGCTGGTTAATTCCTGTTGCTGTACTTGGCTATGGCAATCTGTAGCAAGAGCTAGCAAGCTCTGATGATCAATTGATCAACAGTTGCTTGTGAAAAATGTTGTTCCCTGTCTGTGCCTCATTATGGCTCACTCTGTGCTGTGTGAGCATCACACAGGCTTGGCCTGATGTGTGATGGTGCTTGCTTAAGCATCAGTGGATGCTTGCCATGATCCATTGGATCATTTGCAAGGCCCTGGTGCATCAATTGCTTGTCTGTTTCATTTATCTGTTTATCTTGCTTTAATAGATGGATGAATGATGTGAACTTGTGGTTCGGTGATGATCATTTCAATGGATTTGTTAGGGCTAGCTGGATGACAACCACTGGTTGGTACCCTAGCCCTCTACTGAACCCAAATGGGTGATGATGTGGTGGTTTCAATTGCTGGCTGTGGGTTGAGGTGGCCCTGGCAGCACTTGTGATGCTGTCATGGGTAGCTCCCCCTCTCTGTGGCTTGTTGTGGCTTTGTGAATGTCTTCTGGTTAATCTCTTTTTGGATTACCAGTGGTCTTTGATGTTGACAAACATGAATAGACACCATATGGTCTATCTGTCTGATGGTGTAGTTAAACTGTTAGGTGCTTGGTGACTTTGAATGGCTAACTAGGATCAAATCCATGATGGATTTCTCTGGTTGTGTCACTGTGTTGACACAACAAGTGTTCCCATGGTTGTTTTCCTTCTAGCCTTTGTTTTATTTGTTGGCACCAAATGGTTTTGCAACCAAGTGATGATACATCCAGGGTTTCATACCCTTTTTGCTTCTGTGATGCATTTGTATGCTTATTGATGAGCAAAGCATGTGTTTGCTCAGGTTCCTTTGTGTATACCTCACTCCAACTCCTAGATAAGTTGCTGATGTAGAGGATTGCTTCAGTGTGGTGCTTATGCTTGCCCTGCTCCTCCTTGCAAGCCTGTGGTACTTGATTTAGTGATGTGGCTTTTTGAGCAGGTTGAACAGCAGTGGCTGTTCTTCCTGTTCTTGTGTTCTTGTGTTTCTGGTGAACTTACCCAGCTGCTTGTCGATGAATGACTAGGGTTTGGATGGAAAAAGATTTTATATCATCCTTTCTTTGCTCCCTGGTCGACAGCTGAGCCTGGCAACACTTGGTGACTCACTGGCTTGTGTGTGTGTGCTGTGCTGCATGTACCCATGGTGACTTGCTGTTGGGCATGCACACCAGCTGTGTGAGCAGCTAGTGTGTGTGTGTGTACCAGGTGCTTGGTACCTGGCTTGGTACTTGGCTGTGAGAAGATCAGCTCGGCAGAGCTTGATCATATCTTCTCAATTAACCATTTCCTTTCTAACCTGCCAAGTGGCAATGCCACTTGGCATATATTGTGATTTGCTTTGTTGTGTGGAGGGAATCAAGATGATGATCAAGTGAAGATCAAGGTCATCAGGCTCAAGTATCTAATGAAGATTAGCTTGTAGTTTAGGATAGATCATTGAATTGTAATTTTCTTTCTTTTTCTTTTTCTATTTTTGCCAATTCTTGTAATGTATTGTAATATTCTATAATTCATAATCTGAATATTGTAAAGACAATGTATCTTGTGTGTTTGTTAATAAAGCTCCCATTTTTCTCTAACGAGCTTTACTTATTATTTGTATTGTTCATATTCTTTATTAATTATAATTTGTTGAATGAATTACCTCATATTTGAATTATGAGATATTCATGTGATATTTGAATTTGAATTTCAAATGTAACTTAAGTTTGAATTCAATCATGCAACTTAAGTTGTAATGCAATACCTATCCTCTCTTCTCAAAACCCTAACTTAGTTGAATGAGAAACAAGTTTGTCTCACTCTCGAAACCCTAACCCTGTAAGGTGTCGAGAGAGAAACTTGTCCACCTTCGATGCAGTTTTGTTTTAAAAACGCGAAATTTCCCCAGAATTTACGATGCAATGCACAACCCTTTCTAAAATCTACCCCTCGATCGTCTCTAAACCTGGGACATTACAAACTTTCCCCCTTAAAGAAAACTTCGTCCCGAAGTTGTGGTTGTAATACCTGAAGAGTTTGGGGTATGTTTTCCTCAGGTCTTGTTCCTTTTCCCAGGTGGCTTCTCTCTCGGGGTGATGCTTCCATTGTATCTTGCAGTACTTAATAGCTCGATTCCTGAGTTGTTTCCAGTTCTCCTCGAGAATCTTAGCTGGCTTCTCGATGTAAGTCAAGTCTGGTTGTAACTCGAGCTCATCATGTGACACTGGCTCATCTGGGGTCTTTAAGCATTTCCTGAGTTGCGACACATGGAATACATTATGAACTTGAGCTAACCTTCCGAGTAGATCCAATTCAAAGGCTAATCCTCAGTTCTGACTCAGAATCTTGAAAGGTCCGATGTATCTAGGGCTCAACTTCCCTTTTACTCCAAATCTCTGAAGACCTTTCATCGGGCTTACCTTAAGGTACACCATGTCTCCAACTTGTGGCTCCCATGTCCTTCTCTTTTGGTCTGCATAGCTCTTCTGTCGACTTTGAGCTATCTTCAGTCTATCTCTTATAATGTCAATGATTTGTTGCTTTTCCTTGACATAATCAGGGTTGAATTCCTTGCTTGATCCTGCTTCATACCAACATATCGGTGATCTACACTTCTTTCCATACAGAGCTTCGAAAGGTGCCATCTTGATGCTGCTTTGATAGCTATTATTGTATGAAAACTCCGCTAATGGTAAGTGCTCCTCCCATGATCCTCCGAAGTCTAGGGCACAAGCCCTAAGCATATCTTCCAATATCTGGTTTGTTCTCTCTGTTTGTCCACATGTCTGAGGATGATAGGCGGTGCTATAATCTAACTTGGATCCTAAAGCTTCATGTAGTTGCTTCCAAAATGCTGATGTGAACACGGATCCTCGATCTGACACTATCTTCTTGGGCACTTCGTGTTTACTCATGATCTCTTCGATGTAAAGATCGATGAGTTTCTCTCCTTTATCCTGGTGGTTTACTGCTAAGAAGTGTGCGCTTTTCGTCAACCGGTCCAAGATTACCCATATCATGTCCTTCTTTTTATTAGTCATGGGTAGTCCGGTGATGAAATCCAGTCCTATCTCTTCCCATTTCCATTCTGGAATTGGTAAAGGTTGTAACTTTCCTACCGGACTTTGATGTTCAGCTTTAACTCTTTGGCAGGTATGGCATTCCGCCACGTATTGTGCTATCTCTCTCTTCATGTTATTCCACCAGAACAATTCCTTGAGATCCATGTACATCTTTGTACTTCCTGGATGTATAGAGTATGGTGTTTGATGTGCTTCCCGGAGTATAACTTCCTTGATCTCATCACTATCCGGAACGCAAATCCTCTTCTGGAACCATAATGATCCAGACTCTCCTCGGTGAAATTCTGATGGTCTTCCCTCATCTACCCTTCTCATCTCCTCCACGATGAATGGATCGTCCAACTGACCCATCATTATCTCATTCTTTAAGTTAACACTTAGCTCATCGGCTACTTGTAAAGCCGAAAGTCCTTCATGAGCTCCTTTCTCCCAAAGTTGTATTTGGGCTTGGCTTATTTCCTTCCTCAACTCTGGTGATAACTCTTGTTCCACTCCTCCAGTGCTCTTCCTACTCAAGGCATCTTCTACAACATTAGCCTTCCCTGGAGTATAATTGATGGTCAAATCATAATCCTTGATCAGTTCAAGCCATCTTTTACGCCTCATATTGAGTTCCTTACGAGTGAAGAAGTACTTGAGACTCTTATGATCCGTATAGAGCTCACACTTGGCTCCATAGAGAAAATGTCTCCAAGTTTTAAGTGCAAATACTACTGCTTGCTAATTCTAAATCATGTGTTGGATAGTTCACTTCATGAGGTCTGAGTTGCCTCGATCCATAAGATATTACTTTCCGATCTTGCATGAGTACGCAGCCCAATCCATGTTTGGATGCGTCACAGTACACGGTGTAATCCTTGACAACTTCCGGGACTGCTAACACCGGTGCTGTGGTGAGTTTCTCTTTCAGAGTCTGAAAACTCTTCTCACACTCGTCAGACCACACGAACGGTGTGTTCTTCCTTAACAGCTTAGTCATCGGTCCTGCTATCTTGGAGAATCCTTCAATGAACTTCCGATAGTATCCTGCCATTCCGAGGAATCCTCGAATTTCTTTGACAGTCTTTGGTGCTTCCCAGTCTAAAACTGTCTGCTACTTTGCTTGGGTTAACAGCTATTCCATCTTTGCTAATTACATGACCAAGAAATTCTACTTGATCTAGCCAAAATTCACACTTGCTAAATTTGGCATAGAGTTGGTGTTCTCTTAGTGTTTGCAACACTATCCTCAGATGTTCAGCATGTTCAGCTTTATCTTTGGAATAAATCAAGATATCATCGATGAATACGATGACAAACTTGTCTAGACATGGCACGAAGATCTTATTCATAAGATTCATGAAGATTGCTGGGGCATTGGTTAATCCAAAAGGTACTACTAGATATTCATGATGTCCGTACCTCGATACAAAGGCTGTTTTCGGAACGAGTTCCTTCTTGATCTTTATCTGATGATAACCGGACCTTAGATCAATCTTGGAAAAGACTCCCGCGCCTCTAACTTGATCAAATAGATCTTGTATTCTAGGAAGTGGATACTTGTTCTTGATGGTAACATTATTCAAATTCCTGTAGTCTCCGCACATCCTTCTGCCTCCATCTCTTTTATCCACGAAGATCACAGGTGATCCCCATGGTGAGATACTCTCCTGTATGAATCCTTTCTGTTCCAAATCATCCAATTGCTCCTTAAGTTCTTTTAACTCCTTAGGCCCCATTTTGTATGGTGCTTTAGCAATCGGAGCTGTTCCTGGAATTAGGTCGATAGTAAACTCTATCTCCCTATCTGGTGGCATTCCAGGTAATTCCTTAGGAAAAAAATCCTGGAATTCATTTACTACAGGTATATCCTCCAACTTCATTTCCTTCATGCTATTCAACTGTAGCTCTACTTCAATTTGTGTATGCTTATCTCCTTGGTAGATCATTCTACTTCCATCGGGGATTTTCAAAGATACAGTCTTGTTCACACAGTCGATCAATGCTCCATTAGCCTCTAACCAATTCATACCAAGAATGACATCAATGTCCTTCATTGGTAAAATGAACAGGTATGCGTCAAGCGCGCATTTATTGATCATAATGACTTGTCCTTGTTTGGTATGGGTTACTACTATCGTTCCCCCTGCGGAAAGTATGGTTATGGGTGTATCTAACTTAGTGCAACTAATCCCATGTTTGATGATGAATTGCTGAGAAATGAATGATGTAGTTGCACCAGTATCAAAAAGTACTTTGCCGGGATGAGTAAGTATCCGAAGCGTACCTATCACGCTGCTGTTCGGAGTTCACCACCTCCTCCAAGCTGGTGCAGTTTAACTTGCCGAAGGGTTTCTTGTTCTTCCAGTTCCCTCCGGTGTTTCCTCCTCGGCTTCCTCCTCCTCCTGACTGTCCTCCTCCATTCTTATTCTTAGGGCAATCCCTAAGCATGTGTCCTTCCTCACGACAACCAAAGCATATTATCCTTGGCTTCTTGCAGTCCTTGGAAAAGTGTCCCTTGCCTCCACAGCTACGGCAAACAATTTGGGCCATAGGCTGGTTATTCGAACCCCTTCGGTTGTTGTTGTAGCTGTTGTTGTTGTTGTACCTCGGTTTGAAACTCAAGCCAGTGTTAGGCTTGTTGCTGACATACCTCTTAGGCTCAAACTTGGCCTTCTTCCTCTTCTCCTCCTGCAGTTGCTTGAAGTCATCTTCAAGAGTGATGGTTGCATCCACCAACTCCTGGAACTCTGTCGCTCTCATCATTCTGAGCTGCACTTTGAACTGGGGACTTAACCCCCGCAAGAACCTCTTCTTCTTTTTGTCCTCGGTGTTGACCTCCTCAGCCGCATACCGAGACAACTTCGAAAACTCCACGACATAAGTCGGGATGGCCTTGTCTTTACTGCTCGAGACTTTCAAATTCTCGACGCTTCGGCTTCCACTATACTTTCAGGGACATTGGATTCCCTGAACTTCCTCTTGAACTCCTCCCAGGTGAATACCTTCTCAGCCGGATAAACGGCTACTATATTATCCCACCATGATGCGGCGGGTCCACACAACAAGTGTGTTGCATACCTGACCTTCTCCAGGTCGTTGCATCCAACAGTATTGAGCTTTCGCTCCGTGTCCATCAGCCAATCCTCCGCGTCCATTGGTTCGGGCGCGTATGCGAAGGATATAGGCTTAGTATTCTGGAAGTCTGACAAGGTGACTCCCTGGTTCTCGGGCCTCTCCACCCTATTCTGCTGAAGCAGCTCCTGGAAGAACTTATTTTGCTGCTCCATCGTCATACGTTGCCTTTCCTCCAACATTTGCATGTATTGGAGGAAGTTCTGCTGCGTCATGGGTGGTGGTGGTGGTGGAAGCCGGTTTCCGGCTGCTTCATCGGCCTCTTCCTTCAGCTTGGCCTCGCGCTCGATGCGCTCGTGCTTCGCTCTCCTCACCCGTCAATCCCGACATATCCCCCTAGTTCTCGCAACACAAAGTGGTACTCATAGTTACTCCATGCGCAAGTTTTCCGAGCTCAACTTTGTGCACGAGAACTAGTCACGCAATGGAAATCAAGAAGCAAATCCAAATCATACAAAACATATACCATGTATATACATACTTAAGTGGTTTTATTACAATACTCAGTGACGATGTGAGTATGCAAACTCACTTATTGAAGTATATGTACAATTTCTACAAAATATTACATACTACAATACATGTGGTACTACTGTATTGTAGTCTCGCCTCCCATGGTAGCCTCTAGTCGTGCTTCACTCCCGATACATCCCAGGCTTCCATCCGGTCGAACGTGTAGTCCTCCTGACAGAATCTGGAACATAGGGTCTTCCCGTCGGCTGGTAGTCGGAATCAGAGGATGATCCCAGGGAGAAATCTGTGTTCATGAACTGGTCATTAAGTGCATCATAATCCACCCATCGGGTGTACTCCCCTGTGACTCCGCCATAGGTATATCCACCATCAGTATCGGATACTCCTCATCGTCTCCCCTATTACCCTGATAGTTGTGGTTCTGGGTTGTGGCGTCCTCATTCATCTCAGGATTATATCTTACTGAATCACTATGGGTTCCAGTATCTGATCCCCAACGCCAACCTGTGGAGTTTTCTATAGGAGTCTCAGAACGCTGATTGTTTCCGGATTCCTCTCCACCCTCATAACCTCCATGGGAATTACTAGGAAACTACCTAGGGGTAATGGGTGTGGTTTGTTGTTCGGGATGGTCAATACTAATGTAATCACCAGCTGAATAAACTGGTGTGTGAACCTCATTCTCCATTGGTTCCTTCCCCTTAGTCTCCTCCTTGGGCTCAGTGAACTCTTCCAGCATTGTATCAATCGCTCCCGACAAATGTCGGTTCAACTGAAAGAACAATGACAGTAGGTTGCGGCTGTTATCCATGTACTTAGCGGCTTCTGCTGGTTTGCGTTTTGCAAGCTTGAAGTGGTTAAGCATAGGATCATCTTCCTCCTCCATATGAGGAATATGAGAAAATTCGGAACCCATAAGATCCTTCGTCTTATGCTCCCGAATATCAGTGATGGCTCTCATTATGGCTATGTGGTAGGCTGTGTTGATAGTTCTAGCCTCACCAGCTGGCATCACTACGCTCATTCCTAGGGATTCTGGAAGTCTTAGCCCTACCCTACACTTCGCCAATACTGGTCCGTCGTAGTACCAGTATTTCATTACTTGGATTTGGGGATCGCACCCAAATTCAAGTAGCATAGCACGAAGAATGTCTGCGAGTCCTCCGTCGTATTCACTCAAGTTTGACGGCTTCACTTTCACGTTACGTCCAGGGCGTGAACTTGCCATAGTTGGCTGTAGAATAGAAAGAATATAATATTAGTAATAATGCATCATAATAGAGATAATAAAGAATTATCGCACTAAATAATATGATTGTTTTATTCTCAAGTGAATATACACCATATTTTTAGAGAATTCTTTACTAATCCTATTTGACTCCTAGCGTTTCGTCCCATTTACTAGGTTCCAACCTAAGGTCAAAGCTTTTGCTCTGATACAACCTGTGGTGACCCTGTTGGAGATATGCCCAAGAGGCAATAATAAAAGTGGTTATTATATATCTTTATGTTTATGATAAATGTTTATATACCATTCTATAATTGTATTAACCGAAAACAATGATACATGTGTGATATGTAAACAACAAAGAGTCCCTAGTATGCCTCTTAACTAGCTTGTTGATTAATAGATGATTAGTTTCATAATCATGAACATTGGATGTTATTAATAACAAGGTTATATCATTATATGAATGATGTAATGGACACACCCAATTAAGCGTAGCATAAGATCACGTCATTAAGTTATTTGCTATAAAGCTTTCGATACATAGTTACCTAGTCCTTATGACCATGAGATCATGTAAATCACTTATATTGGAAAGGTACTTTGATTACATCAAACGCCACTCTGCGTAAATGGGTGGTTATAAAGGTGGGATTAAGTATCCGAAAAGTATGAGTTGAGGCATATGGATCAACAGTGGGATTTGTCCATCCTGATGACGGATAGATATACTCTGGCCCTCTCGGTGGAATGTCGTCTAAATAACTTGCAAGCATATGAATTGTTCATAAGAGACCACATACCACGGTACGAGTAAAGAGTACTTGTCGAGAGACGAGGTTGAACAAGGTATAGAGTGATACCGATGATCAAACCTCGGACAAGTAAAATATCGCGTGACAAAGGGAATTGGTATCGTATGTGAATGGTTCATTTGATCACTAAGTCATCGTTGAATGTGTGGGAGCCATTATGGATCTCCAGATCCCGCTATTGGTTATTGGTCGGAGAGAGTTCTCACCCATGTCCACATAGTTCGCGAACCGTAGGGTGACACACTTAAGGTTTGATGTTGTAATAGTAGAACTTGAATATGGAATGGAGTTCAAAGTTTTGTTCGGAGTCTCGGATGGGATCCCGGACATCACGAGGAGTTCCGGAATGGTCCGGAGAATAAGATTCATATATAGGAAGTCATTTTATAAGTTTGAAAATGATCCGAGTGCATTTATGGAAGGTTCTAGAAGGTTCTAGAAAAGTCCGGAAGAAATCACTTTGGAAGGCGGAGTCCCGGAGGGACTCCACCACCCATGGCCGGCCAACCCTAGGGGTGGAGTCCCGGTGGACTCCACCTAAGGTGGCCGGCCACCCTCCCAAGGAAAGGTGGGAGTCCCACCTCAAGTGGGAATCCCACCTTGGGTAGGTTTTATGTCATATGGAAGGTTTTGGTTTGGGGTCTTATTCGAAGACTTGTAGACCAACTCTTGGGTGTTCCACCTATATAATGAGGGACAAGGGGAGAGGGCCGGCCACCCCAACACCACAAGGTGGCCGCACCCCATAGTGGCCGGCGCCCCCTCTCCCAAACCCTAGCCGCCCCACCTCCTCCACCTCTCCCGCAACGCTTAGCGAAGCTCCGCCGGAGTTCTCCATCGCCACCGCCACCACGCCGTCGTGCTGCCGGATTCAAGGAGGAGCTACTACTGCTCGCTGCCCGCCGGAACGGGGAGAAGGACGTTGTCTTCATCAACACCGAACGTGTGACCGAGTAAGGAGGTGCTGCCCGATCGTGGCACCGTGATCAAGATCTTCTACGCGCTTTTGCAAGCGGCAAGTGATCGTCTACCGCAGCAACAAGAGCCTCATCTTGTAGGCTTTGGAAATCTTCAAGGGTGAGTCTCGATCATCTCCTCGTTGCTCCCGTCTTCTAGATTGCATCTTGGCTTGGATTGCGTTCTCGCGGTAGGAATTTTTTTGTTTTCTATGCAACGTATCCCTACAGTGGTATCAGAGCCGTGTCTATGCATAGATGGTTGCACGAGTAGAACACAATGGTTTTGTGGGCGTTGATGCTTATGTTGTCTTTAGTTTGAGTACTTTGCATCTTTGTGGCATAGTGGGATGAAGCGGCTCGGGCTAACTTTACATGACCACGTTCATGAGATTTGCTCCACGCTCGACATGCAACTTGTATTGCATAAGTGGCTTTGCGGGTGTATGTCTCTCCTACTATAGTGAAGATTCAATTTACTCTTCTATTGACAACACTAGTATCACCGTTGTGGTTCATGTTCGTAGGTAGATTAGATCTTACTCGAAAACCCTAAACCACGTAAAATATGCAAACCAAATTAGAGACGTCTAACTTGTTTTTACAGGGTTTGGTGATGTGATATGGCCATAATGTGATGATGAATATGTATGAGATGATCATTATTGTATTGTGGCAACCGGCGAGAGCCTTATGGTTGTCTTTAAATTTCATGTTGAGTAGTATTTCAAAGAAGTTGTAATAGTTGCTACATGGGAGAACAATCATGAAGACGGCGCCATTGACCTTGACGCTACGCCGACGATGATGGAGATCATGCCCGTTGATGATGGAGATCATGTCCGTGCTTTGGAGATGAAGATCAAAGGCGCAAAGACAAAAGGGCCATATCATATCACATATGAACTGCATGTGATGTTAATCCTTTATGCATCTTATTGTAGCGACCTCACCTTTTAAGGTGCCGATCTCTGTGCGTATCTGTGCTAGTCCCTGGATCAATCGCTAGCACACACAGTACAAGATGTAATACCAAGATACAAAGGTCTTTATTACATCGTATGATCCAGTAATACACAAAGGGTTACAAATTGCATAGCATGAGGCTAGCATATCATCAGAGTTTCACAACGGATAAACATAGACAGCATGGAGTCCTTCGTCTTCATGTGCCACAGGCGAGCATGTTGAGGATAGACTCGTAACCCTAATCATCGTAACTCACTCGTCTTTCAAAACATCTGCAACATAAAAAGTTACAGCCACGAATGGTCAATACTTTGAATGTATCGGCAAGATGACACTATGGTGGACTCAAATGGCAACCTAACACTTAAGTGTACATTTGGTCGGTAGAGCTCGTGTATGATTTGCATAAAGCCAGTTTTCTCTATCAATTGTCAAATCATTTTCTTCCCTTCTAATTAGGCGGTTCCATTGATAGAAATCAATGAACCTGGAATACCACTGATGGAAACCAGTGAATTCCTCCTACCCTTTTTCACCCATCAAGTTTTAACTTAAGAAATTGGGATGAGGAGACTTTCGAACAGGATCCTTGTCAGTTCGCTCAAATTGTCCGTAACCGGGGACACGGCTAAGTACTTAATTTTAACACTCTGCAGAGGTTGTACAATTTACCCACATGACCTAGCCTCGTTCTTCTTCCATGATGCATATTTTGCTCAAATGGACGGATGTCGACTAGGACGAGATTTTTCCGAAGTGATCCCCTGCGACCATTCTCTACGGACCCGTACCGACCTACATTCCCCTACATCATCTGTCACGTAGGGCCCGGGTTCTCACAACATACTCCGTCAAGCCAGAGCCCATATAGCATGTGGTTGTACGGTAAGCTAATGAGCAAGGTTGTCTACAATCTCTTTAATCCTGGGTGACTTTCCGCAAATGTGCACTCACACCAGGGTATCGCCGTTGACAGGGCCCCCTGATGCAGCCCACCCGCTCCAAAGCTCCACCATTCACCCGAGTAGTTCATTAAACTTAGTTGTTTTTCCTTAACCACTAGCAAAACATTTTCATAGCATAGCTAAGCATCCTACTAAGTTTAATGGCGACAAAAGATACAAGTCAAGATCAAGTACCTATTCTACTAGGTGTGAATAGCAAAGCATATAATCCTATACATGCATACTACAAAAATTACTACAGTGCATATGTAAAACTGGGATATTTGTGGTTGGTGTGTCACTTGCCTTGGTGAGATGAGGAGTTGGAACACTCTTCGCAGAAACACTCGTTGCAATCAGCACAAGCACAATCAACAAATAAAATTTTCACTCCATAAACACATAGCAACATATAGACAATCACAAATGGAATATGGATGCAATATGTGGCTTAAACCCGATCAACACACTTAGTATGTTCTCTCGGTTTCAACTATATGCATGATGCCATGGTACAATTTTAATGTTGTTTAAACTATTGAAAACATTTTCTATCACTAGAAAAGATCCACAACACTAAAAAAAACTACAAAGAAATTATATAGGTCATGTTTTTATTTTCCAATGCTACTGTACAGAGGGTTCAATTCTCTGTCAATATCAAATGGAATTACTCAAAAATAATTTGTATAGCCAAAATACTCTATTTGAGTTTCTACAAAAACTGTGTAAAAGTATGATGCAAAAGTGCAATATTATGTGTCTACTGTATTCTACGCATTTTTGTGAATTCAGGGATATAAATTTTGCTAAATTTGGATAAACGAAACTTAAGTTATGATTTTTACAAGTTTCTATGTATCTCTGTCTAAAAATTCGAAAACAGAAACAGATATGACAAGTGGCATGTATCTATTCGACGATACCCCTTCGTTTAAGTGATCAAATTCTGGTCTTAGGATCAACATCCTGTGGTTGCAAGTGAATTGAACAAAGGTGAGAAAAAAAGAACAAGAACTTAGCTAGCTACAGGCTAGTTCCTGGAACACTTTCGTGCGACATGGCATTAGCAATACTGGCTCTATAGAAAAGATTTGATCGCGGTAGTTATACCAGATGAAGTGTGTCGTCGAGAATAGTTGGCGAAGAAGTCGTGGACGTCGGGTTCGCCGGAGTCCCTCGCCGGAAAACTGTCCCACGACCTGCTCACAGACGAAGATGGCGCCGTCGCTGTGGTGCGTCAAAAATTGCGAAACAAAGCCTGAGAGATGCGCAACGAAGAAATAGGAAGTTTGGAAGAAACTAGAGATCAAACCGTGGACTGAGCTCACCGAATTCGACGATATACTGCGGCAGTACCGTGGAGTTGCGAGGCCAAATTCGAGCAGCCTGGGGGCTCTCTATCTGTGTGGTTTGAGGGGAAATGAAGAGGAAGGTGTGGGGCTTAAGTAGGAACAAACGGTTCGAGAAATGATGGCTTTAATCGCCGGAAATCAATTGGGGAAGAAACGTTAGTAACAGCCGACATTTACTGGGCGTTGCGTGCGTCTCTTTGGCTGGAACTTGAAGACGATGACATGGCAGTGGACCCGCGTGTAACCAAAAGAAAACAATTAAATTGAAGAAAGGAGAACGTGGGGTGGGGCTCGTTGGTTGATGCATGGCCTTGAGATGGCTTTTGGCCACTCTGCCACGATGTGTCATGGCTGGGTCGGCTCGTTTTGAGCTGGCCTGGCCTCGTTGGTTTTTTTTTCTTTTAAACCAAATCTCTTTTCTCTTTACTGTTTTAGGTATTTGAAAAATAATTTGAAATCCGAAATAGATCAAAAGTTACTTAAACTAAGTTAGAAAAATACAAATAAAATATCAGCGGATTCCATATTTAATGAAGAATATTTTGGAACCACTTTTAAAACATTTTGAAAATTTTGAATTTGGCACATAGGCCTATATGGCTTTATTTGTATTATTTCGGGTTTTAGGTTCCTTTAACAAAATTTAAAATTTCATTCAATCTTATCCTAGGGGAATGCAACGATGCCATGATGCTTATGAATGCAATGCATGCATTTTGATATTTAAAATTTTGGGATGTTACAAACCTAACCCCCTTAAGATGAATCTCGACCCCGAGATTCGGATTGGCTAGCAAATAGGTGTGGGTGATTTTCTCGAAGATCATCTTCTCGTTCCCAAGTTGCTTCTTCCTCTGTATGGTGATTCCACTGAACCTTGCAAAACTTGATTGTCTTGGTACGAGTAACTCTTTCTGCTATCTCCAGAATTTTGACTGGTTTCTCTTCATATGTAAGGTCACTCTCCAACTGAACTTCTTCAAGTGGCACTGTATCTCTCAACGGAGTTTCTGCCATATCTGGGTGGCACTTCTTCAGTTGGCTCACATGGAACACATCATGAACGGCTGATAGCGCTTCTGGTAGTTCCAACTGATATGCTACTTCACCTTTGCGAGCTAGGATCTTGAATGGTCCTACAAAGCGGGGTGCTAACTTTCCCTTAACTCCAAATCTCTTCACACCACGTAGCGGTGAAACTCGAGATAAGCTCTATCTCCCACTTCATAGGTCACTACTCTACGCTTAGAATCGGCCGTAGCTCTTCTCGCCTCGGATTGAGCTATCTTCGATCCGTCTCGATCAATCGAACCTTCTCTTCAAAGATCCTTGATTAAGTCCGGACCAAAAAGACTTCTTTCTCCTACGCCACTCCAAAGTAGTGGGGTGGTGCACTTCCTTCCATATAGTGCCTCGAATGGAGCCATTCCGATACTAGCTTGGTGGCTATTGTTATAGGGATTTCTATTTTCGTGCCCCTGCTTCGTTAGTTGTACTCAGTTTTCCCCAGCTCGTTAGTTTTTCCTCAGTTTTCCCCTCCCTCTAGTTTGAAACCCCTCGAAGACGCGGGTTGCCGACAGTCGAGGCCTTACCGTTACCGTGAGGTCGGCTCTCGCCGACCGTCTCGTGCCGACGGTGGATCCATCTACCGCCGACGCGTGGGCCGTTTTATTTCCCGATTGTATACGCGGTGCCGCCAATGACAAATGGGGCCGCTCTATGGGGCTGCCGTAGCCAATGACCAGTGGGTCGTCTATTTATTTATAGAAAATTATATATTGCCGCTCCGTGGGGCCTCCGCAGCCAATGACCGTTGTGGTCGTCTATTTTATTTAGAGAATATAATATAGAGCCGCTCCGTAGGGGCCGCCTCAGCCCATGGCACGTGACTATTTTCGCAGCTTAATCTAAAGTGACTCTTATGCTAAACATTGTGCATCCCGACGTTGACCTAGCGAGTGGTGGCGAGCATAGCCGTTCTGACCATGCCGATATCGGCATCGGCATCGTTTGGAGGATGTGGTGCTCGAATAATAGTGGAAATGGGATGTTATTTTTTACATGCATAATATATAGAAAATAGCTAGATCTCTAAATCGATGCATATGAAGCTACATATATATTCTTGGTCATAATCCCCTTAATTATCTAAAGGGGATGGATGCATGGCTTCACGTCGTCGTCGCTTTCATCGTCGGCATCTTCGTCGTCCGAGTAGTAGTACCTCCCGCACATTGTTCCGTCGAACACCTTCACCGTGAGCACATCATCGCCTTCATATTTGAAGTGTACGAACCAGCCGAAATCCACACCGTGCGCGATGGCGAATTTCTCCCAGCCCTTGTCGAGGTACATCCGGCCTTGTCCGTCAAATAGGACCTCCACGGTCCGGAGACGAGGACCGCGACCAGCCTGCTCGCGCATACACCTTAGCCGGCTCCTTGCCGTCAAGATAGTCCGCAAATTTTTTTGGGAGTTCCTGCAAAGAGATCGAGCGCCGATCGTTTGAAATTAGGGAACCCTTGAAATTAAAGGTTTTTTAGAACATGCCCATAATTAATCACATGCATCATATATGTGGGAACGCGTACGTACCTTCTTGACCAAAGGGTCTTCATAGACGACGATGAAGAACTCCTCTATGATCAATGGCAGTGTTGACGGTGGTGGTGGCAATGATGATGATCCACTTCCCCTTCCCCTTCCCCTTCCCCTTCCCCTTCCGGTCCGCGTCCGAGACGTGGAAGCCATGGCAATGGATAAAGTGTATGTGAACGAAAAGAAGAGAGAGGCGGAACCTATTGACACAAGGGATGGCCGTGTGGGTGTTTATAAGGGAGAGATGACCGTTGTAGGGTTTACACAATAAAATAAGGAGGAGATGACCGTTGTGGGGGTTTATACACAATAAATTAAGGAGGAGACGACCGTTGTGGGGGTATAGTTTATCATTTTACCGTGAAAAGTAATGCCTAAAAGGAAAGTAATGGCTACAAGAAATCGGTGATGGTTTATCGTTTTTTGCGTGAAAAGTAATGGGTACAAGAAATGGGTGATGGTGTATCATTTTTTGCGTGAAAAGTAATGGCTACACGAAATGGGTGATGGTGTATCATTTTTGTGCGTGAAAAGTAATGGTTACAACAAATCGGTGATGGTTTATCATTTTTGTGCGTGAAAAGTAATGGCTACAACAAAATCGGTGATGGTTTATCATTTTTTTGCGTGAAAAGTAATGGGTACACGAAATGGGTGATGGTGTATCATTTTTGTGCGTGAAAAGTAATGGCTACAAGAAATCGGTGATGGTTTATCGTTTTTGCGTGAAAAGTAATGGGTACAAGAAATGGGTGATGGTGTATCATTTTTTGCGTGAAAAGTAATGGCTACACGAAATGGGTGATGGTGTATCATTTTTTGCGTGAAAAGTAATGGCTACACGAAATGGGTGATGGTGTATCATTTTTGTGCGTGAAAAGTAATGGCTACAACAAATCGGTGATGGTTTATCATTTTTGTGCGTGAAAAGTAATGGCTACAACAAAATCGGTGATGGTTTATCATTTTTTGCGTGAAAAGTAATGGGTACACGAAATGGGTGATGGTGTATCATTTTTGTGCGTGAAAAGTAATGGCTACAACAAATCGGTGATGGTTTATCATTTTTGCGTGAAAAGTAATGCCTAAAAAGAGTTTATAATTTAGCTCGTGAAAAATAATGCGAGAAAACCAAACTTTGCGTGAAGCTAACCGACGACGAGAGAGAGAGAGAGGGTGGTGGCCCCGACCCGGAGAGAGAGATAGGGGTTATCCTGCCCGTTAGATCATACGATCAACGGTCGTCGGGCACGATCCGCGTGACATGGGCTAGACCAATCGGGGCAATGTTGGGCGTACGTGAGAGTTTGTGAAGGGAGAGGGCAAAAGCTGAGTAGTATCAAGAAACCAAGGGCAAGTGAGTAGTAAACGGACTAAGGGATTCAAATATGAGATTTAAAAAATGGAAAATGCGTGTTTTGTACAATGAAACCCATCTTGGCCTACCTCAAACTATTTGCAATACAAATCTACATGAGTGTGAAAATTATGGTCTCATTCGGACAAAGTATGTTTTGGGGAAAGCTGTTTTGGGTAGGGCTTATTATGGAAAACCATGCACCTTCATAGCTACTAGGTGATTTGAGAAGTGGCAATTTGTGGTGAAACTTGATTTATCTACGATTTATCTATGATTTGAGAAGTGGAAATTTGTGGTAAAGACTCCATGAGTAAGTGCCACTCCTTTTCGGAATTTTTTGCACATTAAATAACTCATTTAACTAGTTAATCCCATTTGTTGACTCTCCGTTGACCAGCCACTTGAGGGTAAAGCCGAGTATATTGCACTAGCCGTGATTAGCACTCAAGGTGAAAACTGAGCATACAAAAAATGCTAGTATATGACTCGAGGGTATACATGAGTATATCTAAATTTCCGGGGTTAGACTCGAGGACGCGTGTTGCGGTGCGAAGTGGAAGAAGTGCCATTGTTGACGCGTGTCGCGGTGCGGACGTGGAAGACGTGCCATTGTTGACTCGGGTCGCATTTAGGACGCGTAAGCCCCTCTCTCCCTCCCTCTCGCACACAGTACGTCTCATTATCGCTCACGCACGAAACCACCCCTCTCACGTCCCATCAACTTCTCCAAAAACCCCAACCGCCGTACGAGCCCTCCCCTGCCGGCGACGGAGAAGAAGAATGCGCCGGCGGCCATCGCCCCCGAGCCCGTCGCCTCCGAGCCCGTCGCCGCCGAGCCCGTCGCCGCCGAGCCCGTCGCCTCCGAGGGCGGCGCATCCGAGGGCGGCGCATCCAAGCGCGGCGCCTCCGTGAACCGGGCCGGTCTCACTCGCCGACGGACCACTTCACAAGATCGGCGAATGCTTATTGGCCAAAGAGGAGTACGTGGACAGCTACTCTGCTATGAGGCAAGTCTGTAGAAATTGGCGCTGAGGTTTACCTGATCCCGACGTGCACCTGCACGAATGGATCATGCTACACCACGCCCTTCCACGCGCCGCTGAGTTCACCTTCCTCCATCTCGGCACATCCCGCTACGTCACCATAGATCTATCTGCAGTTCGTGCAAGGTTCAAATTCCTCGGCTTTTCCCGTGGCGTCACCATAGATCTTATTTTCAATCTTAGTGCTCGAATGTTATCTTTTCAATATATTTTAGATTCTACTTCCTCGGCTTTTCCCGTGGCGTCATCGTGCTTGCCCGTAAGAACCCACCGCACAAGATACGGCCGCTGAACCCACTCACAAAGAAATCGAACACGATGTTTGAGGCGCGGATGCCATCTCGTTTTTCCGAAATCGATCGCCGTTATCAAATCCTCGACTATGGTCTTCGTTGCCACACATTACCCGCCGAAAATTGGTTGGGTCGATGAGAGCACTCCAACTAAGGATATAAATGAAGATGGGGATTGGGGAGAAGGAAGATTTTCGATCAAGAACCATGGTTTCCGTTCCATTACCCCGTTCAATGGTGAACCGTATGCGATAGGCTGCGGACAATTTTGAGATCGGAAGAATAGTGTGCACCAATATACGATTGCGACAGCAGCGCGAGCACTCGTCAAGATGGAGACACTAATTTCATTTCCGAACTTGGACGTCGAAGTTCTACCTTGTGGAGTCGGATGGTGAGCTCGTCGCTTGTGTTGTTGGTCGACGCGGCTTTGGCGGGCAGACCATTGGTGTACCGTGTGGACACTCGAGCCGCTCTCTCCATCCGGTCACTAACATTGGCAGTAATGCCTTCTTCGTGAATTATATCCGGTGTATCTCCGTCGACACCCGAGTGTACCCGACACTTCAACCTGGCAGACATCTACTACACGGATTTGGGTTATATCGAGCGTACTCTCATGATACAAATGCCCGGGATGAGTGGCCACTACGTGTGGATAGAATAGGATTCTACGGTTTGAGAAATGAACACGAGGCCATACCGTTTGGAGGATGTATTGGCCTCACATCTGCGACGGAAGGAGTTCAATGAATATTTCCTTGGGGAATTGCACGAATGGAGCGACGGAGAAATATATGAGGAGGAATGAAGAACAAATTCATTCATCCTAATCTTCTTGTTGTCCATACATTGCGTGCGTGATCTTGTATATTTTTGCGGCTTAGTTTGTCGTGAACATTAACAATGTTATTGGCTGCTTTTGGCTGTCGTATGCGGTTTACCTATGTATTATACTTAGTTTTCTCGATTATGCTTCTTGTGAATTTATCATATAATAGCTTCTAGATTTGCTACTAGATTTGCTGCCATATTGGGCAAAAACGAGGGCCAAAAGGCATAAATAACCCCAGAGATTTGCTACTAGATTTGCTGCCATATTGAAGAAAGACAGAAATAGAAGCTTCTCTAGATTTGATACTAATTTGGTGAAAAAGACAGAGAGAGAAAGAGGGGAAAAGGTGCTCTTAAAAATGCCAATTTGGGCCGAGAGAGACAAAACCCATCTCCTGCTCACGTGCAACCAAACGCTTCTCGTCCTGTCCCACGCGGTCCCTTTCTACCAGCCCCACGCGACGCGGCCCCACACGACGCGGCCCCACAGACGACGCGGCGCAACACGTCGGCACGGAACGTCCAAATAAACGGATTCCTTCCGTCTGAGCTCCTTCTGCGGGTCTTCAGACAAAGGCTAGGGTAAAACTGAGGAAAAACTAAGGGGCTGGGGAAAACTGAGCACAACTAAGGAACCGAGGGCACGAAAATAGAAATCCCATTGTTATATGAAAACTCTGCGTATGGCAAATTTTCATCCCAACTAGATCCATAGTCCAATGCACAAGCCCTCAACATATCTTCTAAGATCTGATTTACTCTTTCAGTCTGTCCATCAGTTTGTGGGTGAAACGCTGTGCTAAACTCTAGTCTAGTTCCCAAGGATTCATGTAGCTGGCGCCAAAAGTGAGAAGTGAATTGGGTACCTCTATCTGACACGATACTCTTGGGAACACCATGTAAACAAATAATTCTGCTCATGTAGATCTTGGCTAGCTTGGCACTTGTATAAGTGGTCTTCACAGGTATGAAGTGAGCTACTTTAGTCAAGCGATCTACCACAACCCAAATAGAGTCATACCCAGATCTAGTCTTTGGCAGTTCCAGTGATAAAGTCCATGCCAATATTATCCCACTTCCACTCTGGTACTGGCAAGGGTTGCAACAGTCATGCTGGTTTCTGATGTTCTGCCTTGACTCTGCTACAAACATCACATAGTGCAATATACTCGGCAATGTCCCTCTTCAAGTTAGTCCACCAAAATCTTTCCTTTACGTCCATGTACATCTTAGTGTTACCAGGATGAATGGAGTATGGTGAATCATGTGCTTCTTGGAGAATCAGCTTCCTAAGTTCGGGATCCTGTGGTACACATATGCGCTTCTCGAACCATATGGTTCCTTGCTCATCTTCATGAAATCCCTTTGCTTTTCCTTTGTTCATATTGACCTTGATTTCCTCTATTTCTTTGTCTAACATCTGAGCCTCTCTAATTTTATCCATTAGTGTCGGCTGAACTTCAAGCGATGCCAAATATCCTTCTGGCACAATTTCTAGTCTGAGATCCTTAAAATGTTCACACAATTCCTCAGGTAGATCTCCCGCGGTGAGACCGTTAACATAGCTCTTACGGCTCAAAGCATCAGCTACAACATTGGCCTTTCCTGGATGATATTGTAAACTCATATCATAATCTTTTATGAGTTCTAGCCATCTTCTTTGTCTCATGTTCAACTCCTTCTGAGTGAATATATATTTCAGACTCTTATGATCAGTGAACACATCACTATGTTTTCCCATTAAATAATGTCTCCACACCTTGAGGGCATGTACAACAGAGGCTAGCTCCAAGTCATGTGTGGGATAATTCCTTTCATGGTTCTTAAGTTGGCGCGAAGCATAACACACCACTTTGCCGTCTTGCATTAGAACACTACCAAGTCCTTAACGAGAAGCGTCACAGTACACCTGGAAGTCCTTATTGATATCCGGCAAACATAGAACTGGTGCACTTACTAGACGTTGTTTCAACTCCTGAAAGCTAGCTTCACACTCGTCGGTCCAGGTAAATTTCTTCTCCTTCTTCAGTAGCTCGGTCATAGGCTTTGCAATCTTGGAGAAGTTTTCAATAAACCTCCGATAGTATCCTGCAAGTCCTAAGAAACTCCGAATTTCTCCTGCATTCTTTGGTGACTCCCACTCAGTCACAGCTGCAACTTTGCTTGGGTCTACCGCGACTCCTTCTGCTGAAACTATGTGTCCAAGGAATCCAACTCTGTCTAACCAAAACTCACACTTGCTGAACTTGGCATATAGCTTATGCTCTCTGAGCTTCTCCATGATTAAGCGCAAATGTTTCTCGTGCTCGGTATCATCTTTTGAATATATCAATATATCATCGATGAATACCACCACGAACTTATCCAAATATTCCATGAACACCTTGTTCATCATGGTCATGAAATATGCCGGAGCATTGGTTAGTCCAAAAGGCATAACTGTATACTCATACAGACCGTATCGGGTTGTGAATGCGGTCTTAGGTATATCCTCCTCCCGGATCTTCAATTGGAAGTATCCCGATCGAAGGTCTATCTTGGAGAATACCTTTGCTCCCTTCAATTGGTCGAACAAGTCATTGATATTCGGCAATGGGTACTTGTTTTTAATCATCATCTCATTCAGCGAACGGTAGTCCATCACTAATCTCTTGCTAGAGTCTTTCTTCTCAACAAACAGTACAGGTGCTCCCCAATATGACGAACTGGGTCGAATAAATCCTTTCTCAATTTGCTCCTTAAGTTGCTTCTTTAGCTCCTTAAGTTCTTCAACATCCATCTTATATGGTCTCTTGGCTATGGGTCCAGTACCGGGCAATAGTTCAATGAGAAACTCAACATCTCTATCCGGTGGCATTCCCGGCAACTCTTCCGGAAACACATCCGGGTATTCTCTCACTACTAGCACATCCTCTAGGCTAACCCCCTTAAGAGAATTGACCTTACTACCTTTAAGCTCAAAGGTTGATTTGAAACGAATCCGTTTCTTTTCTGGGGTTGTGAGTGTAACTGTTCTCTTTGCACAATCTATTATGCCACCATATGTGGTCATCCAATCCATGCCCAAGATTACATCTAAACCTTGAGATTCCAGGATTATCAAGTTGACTGGGAACTCATGCCTTCCAATTACTAGGGTCAAATGTCTGCATCCAACACTTACTAACATCTCTCCCCCTGGAGAGCTTACTCTAAGAGGGCATCCTATTGTTTCAACGGGTAGTTTATTCTTATCCACAAATGCTCTTGAAATGAATGAATGCGATGCACCGGTATCAAATAGGACAAGTGCTGAAAAGGTGTTGAGCAGAAACGTACCGATCACTGCATCAGGTTCATCATGTAATTCCTCCACATTGAAATGGTTGACATGCCCCTTCTGGAACGGATTAGGCTTCCTTGCCTCCTCGGCCTTCTTTGTCTCCTCATTCTTCTTCTCAGGACAATCAGTAGCATAATGTCCAGTCTTCCTGCACTTATAGCATTCAACTTGACTGAGATCCTTCTTCACAAAACGGTTGCCGTTGTTGTGGTGATAGCCCTGGTTGCCTCCATGGTGGTTGCCATTTCCCTTCCCGGAGTTGTGGTCATGGTGACTCTTATGGCCATTGTGGTGGTGGCCATTTCCATTGTGGTGTTGATGCTTACTTCCACCATCATTGTTCCCATTCTTGTGATGGACAGAACTTCCACTACCTTCTCCATATGACCTCATCTTGTGAGCTGGTCCTGATCCATACTTGTCATAGCCGTGCTTTCTCTTCCGGTTCTCCATACTCATTGTGCTTGGACTCAAGCCGCCACCGCACTTGTCATACATCTCCCGGTAATTGGCGTACCTAGAAGCACAAAGCTGAATGGATATCTCATCATTCAAGCCTCTCATGAATTCCTCCTCGCCTCTTTCTATCGGTGTTCACATCTTCGGTGCATAACGAGCCAACTTGTTGAAGAGCTCGACATAGTCGGACAAGGAGCGAGATCCTCGGCGCAAGTCGCGAAACTCGCGCCTCTTCGGAGCAATGATTCCGAAGCAACATGAGCAGTGCGGAAGGCTGTTTGAAACTGATCCCAAGTGATGGCTGCGATGTCAGGATAGGTGATCTGGTAGTTGTCCCACCATTCAGCTGTGGGTCCTTCAAGCTGATGTGCGGCGAACCGCACCTTCTCTTCCCCATGTGCTTGAATAGTGTCCAATTTCTTGTTAATTGTACGCAGCCAGTCATCAGCTACGATTGGTTCAGGAGAACTTGAGAATGTGGGAGGGTTCAGCCTCAGGAACCTAGTCAGACGGTCTTGCTGTGGCGGAGGTGGAGGTGGCGGAGGTGGTGGATTGTTGTTGTTGTTGTTGTTGTTGTTCTGCATGCTATTGTTCAGCTGGGTTATGGTTTGAGTCACCGCTTGCATCAGCTGAGCTTGTGCCTCCATCATCTGTTGAATGTAAGCTGGCACTTCAGGTTCACGGCGAGGCGGCATCTGTTGGTTTTGGCATAGGTAAGATTAGATATAGAGATAGAATCTAAGGGAAATAAAATTCCTACCCTTACTCAACACATGCATAAAAACAATCCTTAAAACAAACAAGCATTCAACACATCAAGCAATCTAGTTTTTTTTTAAAGTTAACAAACCAGTATGGTCATACCGCAAGTTGGTATGATCATTACGTTATTACATTATCGTTGGTCCAAAGAAAAGGAAAAACTAATGATGGTCTATTCTATTTCAGTCTTGAGTGCTTCAAGTTCTTATTCTACTTCCTTTAGGTCTTCAAAGATTGGACGTCTAAAAGATGAAGATTTGTTTTGAAGATGAAATAAGTGAGAATACCAGGAAACCAATTTGCAAACATTTCTTTTCAAATAGAAAAGGGACTATATAGATAAGATGGAATTTCATCCTAAGGTCTTTCTATTTCTAATCCAATCCTAGGGTCACGAACCTATGGTCAACACAATGCTCTGATACCATCTGTAGCGACCTCACCTTTTAAGGTGCCGATCTCTGTGCGTATCTGTGCTAGTCCCTGGATCAATCGCTAGCACACACAGTACAAGATGTAATACCAAGATACAAAGGTCTTTATTACATCGTATGATCCAGAGAATACACAAAGGGTTACAAATTGCATAGCATGAGGCTAGCATATCATCGTAGTTTCACAACGGATAAACATAGACAGCATGGAGTCCTTCGTCTTCATGTGCCACGATGCGAGCATGTTGAGGATAGACTCGTAACCCTAATCATCGTAACTCACTCGTCTTTCAAAACATCTGCAACATAAAAAGTTACAGCCACGAATGGTCAATACTTTGAATGTATCGGCAAGATGACACTATGGTGGACTCAAATGGCAACCTAACACTTAAGTGTACATTTGGCTGGTAGAGCTCAGGTATGATTTGCATAAAGCCAGTTTTCTCCTATCAATTGTCAAATCATTTTCTTCCCTTCTAATTAGGCGGTTCCATTGATAGAAATCAATGAACCTCGGAATACCACCGATGGAAACCAGTGAATTCCTCCTACCCTTTTTCACCCATCAAGTTTTAACTTAAGAAATTGGGATGAGGAGACTTTCGAACAGGATCCTTGTCAGTTCGCTCAAATTGTCCGTAACCGGGGACACGGCTAAGTACTTAGTTTTAACACTCGCGAGAGGTTGTACAATTTACCCACATGACCTAGCCTCGTTCTTCTTCCATGATGCACATTTTGCTCAAATGGACAGATGTCGACTAGGACGAGATTTTTCTCGAAGTGATCCCCTGGACCATTCTCTACGGACCCGTACCGACCTACATTCCCCTACATCATCTGTCACGTAGGGCCCGGGTTCTCACAACATACTCCGTCAAGCTAGAGCCCATATAGCATGTGGTTGTACGGTAAGCTAATGAGCAAGGTTGTCTACAATCTCTTTAATCCTGGGTGACTTTCCGCAAATGTGCACTCACACCGGGGTATCGCCGTTGACAGGGCCCCCTGATGCAGCCCACCCGCTCCAAAGCTCCACCATTCACCCAGTGTAGTTCATTAAACTTAGTTGTTTTTCCTTAACCACTAGCAAAACATTTTCATAGCATAGCTAAGCATCCTACTAAGTTTAATGGCGACAAAAGATACAAGTCAAGATCAAGTACCTATTCTACTAGGTGTGAATAGAAAAGCATATAATCCTATACATGCATACTACAAAAATTACTACAGTGCATATGTAAAACTGGGACATTTGTGATTGGTGTGTCACTTGCCTTGGTGAGATGAGGAGTTGGAACACTCTTCGCAGAAACACTCGTTGCAATCAGCACAAGCACAATCTACAAATAAAATTTTCACTCCATAAACACATAGCAACATATAGACAATCACAAATGGAATATGGATGCAATATGTGGCTTAAACCTGATCAACACACTTAGTATGTTCTCTGGTTTCAACTATATGCATGATGCCATGGTACAATTTTAATGTTGTTTAAACTATTGAAAACATTTTCTATCACTAGAAAAGATCCACAACACTAAAAAAAACGACAAAGGAATTATATAGGTCATGTTTTTATTTTCCAATGCTACTGTACAAAGGGTTCAATTCTCTGTCAATATCAAATGGAATTACTCAAAAATAATTTGTATAACTATTTGTATAGCCAAAATACTCTATTTGAGTTTCTGCAAAAACTGTGTAAAAGTATGATGCAAAAGTGCAATATTATGTGTCTACTGTATTCTACGCATTTTTGTTAATTCAGGGATATAAAGTTTGCTAAATTTGGATAAACGAAACTTAAGTTATGATTTTTACAAGTTTCTATGTATCTCTGTCTAAAAATTCGAAAACGAAACAGATATGACAAGTGGCATGTATCTATTCGACGATACCCCTTCATCTAAGTGATCAAATTCTGGTCTTAGGATCAACATCCTGTGGTTGCAAGTGAATTGAACAAAGGTGAGAAAAAAAAAGAACAAGAACGTAGCTAGCTACAGGCTAGTTCCTGGAACACTTTCGTGCGACATGGCATTAGCAATACTTGGCTCTATAGAAAAGATTTGATCGCGGTAGTTATACCAGATGAAGTGTGTCGTCGAGAATAGTTGGCGAAGAAATCGTGGACGTCGGGTTCGCCGGAGTCCCTCGCCGGAAAACTGTCCCACGACCTGCTCACAGACGAAGATGGTGCCGTCGCTGTGGTGCGTCAAAAATTGAGAAACAAAGCCTGAGAGATGCGCAACGAAGAAATAGGAAGTTTGGAAGAAACTAGAGATCAAACCGTGGACTGAGCTCACCGAATTCGACGATATACTGCGGCAGTACCGTGGAGTTGCGAGGCCAAATTCGAGCAGCCTGGGGGCTCTCTATCTGTGTGGTTTGAGGGGAAATGGAGAGGAAGGTGTGGGGCTTAAGTAGGAACAAACGGTTCGAGAAATGATGGCTTTAATCGCCGGAAATCAATTGGGGAAGAAACGTTAGTAACAGCCGACATTTACTGGGCGTTGCGTGCGTCTCTTTGGCTGGAACTTGAAGACGATGACATGGCAGTGGACCCGCGTGTAACCAAAAGAAAACAATTAAATTGAAGAAAGGAGAACGTGGGGTGGGGCTCGTTGGTTGATGCATGGCCTTGAGATGGCTTTTGGCCACTCTGCCACGATGTGTCATGGCTGGGTCGGCTCGTTTTGAGCTGGCCTGGCCTCGTTGGTTTTTTTTTTCTTTTAAACCAAATCTCTTTTCTCTTTACTGTTTTAGGTATTTGAAAAATAATTTGAAATCCGAAATAGATCAAAAGTTACTCAAACTAAGTTAGAAAAATACAAATAAAATATCAGCGGATTCCATATTTAATGAAGAATATTTTGGAACCACTTTTAAAACATTTTGAAAATTTTGAATTTGGCACATAGGCCTATATGGCTTTATTTGTATTATTTCGGGTTTTAGGTTCCTTTAACAAAATTTAAAATTTCATTCAATCTTATCCTAGGGGAATGCAACGATGCCATGATGCTTATGAATGCAATGCATGCATTTTGATATTTAAAATTTTGGGATGTTACAAACCTAACCCCCTTAAGATGAATCTCGACCCCGAGATTCGGATTGGCTAGCAAATAGGTGTGGGTGATTTTCTCGAAGATCATCTTCTCGTTCCCAAGTTGCTTCTTCCTCTGTATGGTGATTCCACCGAACCTTGCAAAACTTGATTGTCTTGGTACGAGTAACTCTTTCCGCTATCTCCGAATTTTGACTGGTTTCTCTTCATATGTAAGGTCACTCTCCAACTGAACTTCTTCAAGTGGCACTGTATCTCTCAACGGAGTTTCTGCCATATCTGGGTGGCACTTCTTCAGTTGGCTCACATGGAACACATCATGAACGGCTGATAGCGCTTCTGGTAGTTCCAACTGATATGCTACTTCACCTTTGCGAGCTAGGATCTTGAATGGTCCTACAAAGCGGGGTGCTAACTTTCCCTTAACTCCAAATCTCTTCACACCACGTAGCGGTGAAACTCTGAGATAAGCTCTATCTCCCACTTCATAGGTCACTACTCTACGCTTAGAATCAGCGTAGCTCTTCTGCCTGGATTGAGCTATCTTCAGTCTATCTCTGATCAATCGAACCTTCTCTTCAGCATCCTTGATTAAGTCCGGACCAAAAAGACTTCTTTCTCCTACGCCACTCCAAAGTAGTGGGGTGGTGCACTTCCTTCCATATAGTGCCTCGAATGGAGCCATTCCGATACTAGCTTGGTGGCTATTGTTATATGAAAACTCTGCGTATGGCAAATTTTCATCCCAACTAGATCCATAGTCCAATGCACAAGCCCTCAACATATCTTCTAAGATCTGATTTACTCTTTCAGTCTGTCCATCAGTTTGTGGGTGAAACGCTGTGCTAAACTCTAGTCTAGTTCCCAAGGATTCATGTAGCTGGCGCCAAAAGTGAGAAGTGAATTGGGTACCTCTATCTGACACGATACTCTTGGGAACACCATGTAAACAAATAATTCTCGCTCATGTAGATCTTGGCTAGCTTGGCACTTGTATAAGTGGTCTTCACGAGTATGAAGTGAGCTACTTTAGTCAAGCGATCTACCACAACCCAAATAGAGTCATACCCGGATCTAGTCTTTGGCGAGTTCCGGTGATAAAGTCCATGCCAATATTATCCCACTTCCACTCCGAGTGCGGCAAGGGTTGCAACAGTCATGCTGGTTTCTGATGTTCTGCCTTGACTCTGCTACAAACATCACATAGTGCAATATACTCGGCAATGTCCCTCTTCAAGTTAGTCCACCAAAATCTTTCCTTTACGTCCATGTACATCTTAGTGTTACCAGGATGAATGGAGTATGGTGAATCATGTGCTTCTTGGAGAATCAGCTTCCTAAGTTCGGGATCCTGTGGTACACATATGCGCTTCTCGAACCATATGGTTCCTTGCTCATCTTCATGAAATCCCTTTGCTTTTCCTTTGTTCATATTGACCTTGATTTCCTCTATTTCTTTGTCTAACATCTGAGCCTCTCTAATTTTATCCATTAGTGTCGGCTGAACTTCAAGCGATGCCAAATATCCTTCTGGCACAATTTCTAGTCTGAGATCCTTAAAATGTTCACACAATTCCTCAGGTAGATCTCCCGCGGTGAGACCGTTAACATAGCTCTTACGGCTCAAAGCATCAGCTACAACATTGGCCTTTCCTGGATGATATTGTAAACTCATATCATAATCTTTTATGAGTTCTAGCCATCTTCTTTGTCTCATGTTCAACTCCTTCGAGTGAATATATATTTCGAGACTCTTATGATCAGTGAACACATCACTATGTTTTCCCATTAAATAATGTCTCCACACCTTGAGGGCATGTACAACAGAGGCTAGCTCCAAGTCATGTGTGGGATAATTCCTTTCATGGTTCTTAAGTTGGCGCGAAGCATAACACACCACTTTGCCGTCTTGCATTAGAACACTACCAAGTCCTTGACGAGAAGCGTCACAGTACACCTGGAAGTCCTTATTGATATCCGGCAAACATAGAACTGGTGCACTTACTAGACGTTGTTTCAACTCCTGAAAGCTAGCTTCACACTCGTCGGTCCAGGTAAAATTCTTCTCCTTCTTCAGTAGCTCGGTCATAGGCTTTGCAATCTTGGAGAAGTTTTCAATAAACCTCCGATAGTATCCTGCAAGTCCTAAGAAACTCCGAATTTCTCCTGCATTCTTGGGTGACTCCCACTCGGTCACAGCTGCAACTTTGCTTGGGTCTATCGCGACTCCTTCTGCTGAAACTATGTGTCCAAGGAATCCAACTCTGTCTAACCAAAACTCACACTTGCTGAACTTGGCATATAGCTTATGCTCTCTGAGCTTCTCCATGATTAAGCGCAAATGTTTCTCGTGCTCGGTATCATCTTTTGAATATATCAATATATCATCGATGAATACCACCACGAACTTATCCAAATATTCCATGAACACCTTGTTCATCATGGTCATGAAATATGCCTGGAGCATTGGTTAGTCCAAAAGGCATAATCGTATACTCATACAAACCGTATCGGGTTGTGAATGCGGTCTTAGGTATATCCTCCTCCTGGATCTTCAATTGGAAGTATCCCGATCGAAGGTCTATCTTGGAGAATACCTTTGCTCCCTTCAATTGGTCGAACAAGTCATTGATATTCGGCAATGGGTACTTGTTTTTAATCATCATCTCATTCAGCGAACGGTAGTCCATCACTAATCTCTTGCTAGAGTCTTTCTTCTCAACAAACAGTACAGGTGCTCCCCAAGATGACGAACTGGGTCGAATAAATCCTTTCTCAATTTGCTCCTTAAGTTGCTTCTTTAGCTCCTTAAGTTCTTCAACATCCATCTTATATGGTCTCTTGGCTATGGGTCCAGTACCGGGCAATAGTTCAATGAGAAACTCAACATCTCTATCCGGTGGCATTCCCGACAACTCTTCCGGAAACACATCCGGGTATTCTCTCACTACTAGCACATCCTCTAGGCTAACCCCTTAAGAGAATTGACCTTACTACCTTTAAGCTCAAAGGTTGATTTGAAACGAATCCGTTTCTTTTACGGGGTTGTGAGTGTAAGCTGTTCTCTTTGCACAATCTATTATGCCACCATATGTGGTCATCCAATCCATGCCCAAGATTACATCTAAACCTTGAGATTCCGGGATTATCAAGTTGACTGGGAACTCATGCCTTCCAATTACTAGGGTCAAATGTCCGCATCCAACACTTACTAACATCTCTCCCCTGGAGAGCTTACTCTAAGAGGGCATCCTATTGTTTCAACGGGTAGTTTATTCTTATCCACAAATGCTCTTGAAATGAATGAATGCGATGCACCGGTATCAAATAGGACAAGTGCTTGAAAAGGTGTTGAGCGAGAAACGTACCGATCAACGCATCAGGTTCATCATGTAATTCCTCCACATTGACATGGTTGACATGCCCCTTCTGGAACGGATTAGGCTTCCTTGCCTCCTCGGCCTTCTTTGTCTCCTCATTCTTCTTCTCAGGACAATCAGTAGCATAATGTCCAGTCTTCCTGCACTTATAGCATTCAACTTGACTGAGATCCTTCTTCACAAAACGGTTGCCGTTGTTGTGGTGATAGCCCTGGTTGCCTCCATGGTGGTTGCCATTTCCCTTCCCGGAGTTGTGGTTATGGTGACTCTTATGGCCATTGTGGTGGTGGCCATTTACATTGTGGTGTTGATGCTTACTTCCACCATCATTGTTCCCATTCTTGTGATGGACAGAACTTCCACTACCTTCTCCATATGACCTCATCTTGTGAGCTGGTCCTGATCCATACTTGTCATAGCCGTGCTTTCTCTTCCGGTTCTCCATACTGTTGTGCTTGGACTCAACTGCCACTGCACTGTCATACATCTCCTGGTAATTGGCGTACCTAGAAGCACAAAGCTGAATGGATATCTCATCATTCAAGCCTCTCATGAATTCCTCCTGCCTCTTTCTATCAGTGTTCACATCTTCAGGTGCATAACGAGCCAACTTGTTGAAGAGCTCAGCATAGTCAGACAAGGAGCGAGATCCCTGGCGCAAGTCGCGAAACTCGCGCCTCTTCAGAGCAATGATTCCAGAAGCAACATGAGCGGTGCGGAAGGTCTGTTTGAAGCCGATCCCAAGTGATGGGCTGCGATGTCGGGATAGGTGATCCGGTAGTTGTCCCACCATTCAGCTGCGGGTCCTTCAAGGCGATGTGCGGCGAACCGCACCTTCTCTTCCCCATGTGCTTGAATAGTGTCCAATTTCTTGTTAATTGTACGCAGCCAGTCATCAGCTACGATTGGTTCAGGAGAACTTGAGAATGTGGGAGGGTTCAGCCTCAGGAACCTAGTCAGACGGTCTTGCTGTGGCGGAGGTGGAGGTGGCGGAGGTGGTGGATTGTTGTTGTTGTTGTTGTTGTTGTTGTTGTTCTGCATGCTATTGTTCAGCTGGGTTATGGTTTGAGTCACCGCTTGCATCAGCTGAGCTTGTGCCTCCATCATCTGTTGAATGTAAGCTGGCACTTCAGGTTCACGGCGAGGCGACATCTGTTGGTTTTGGCATAGGTAAGATTAGATATAGAGATAGAATCTAAGGGAAATAAAATTCCTACCCTTACTCAACACATGCATAAAAACAATCCTTAAAACAAACAAGCATTCAACACATCAAGCAATCTAGTTTTATTTAAATTTTTTTTTACAAACCAGTATGGTCATGCCGCAAGTTGGTATGATCATTACGTTATTACATTATCGTTGGTCCAAAGAAAAGGAAAAACTAATGATGGTCTATTCTATTTCAGTCTTGAGTGCTTCAAGTTCTTATTCTACTTCCTTTAGGTCTTCAAAGATTGGACGTCTAAAAGATGAAGATTTGTTTTGAAGATGAAATAGGTGAGAATACCAGGAAACCAATTTGCAAACATTTCTTTTCAAATAGAAAAGGGACTATATAGATAAGATGGAATTTCATCCTAAGGTCTTTCTATTTCTAATCCAATCCTAGGGTCACGAACCTATGGTCAACACAATGCTCTGATACCATCTGTAGCGACCTCACCTTTTAAGGTGCCGATCTCTGTGCGTATCTGTGCTAGTCCCTTGATCAATCGCTAGCACACACAGTACAAGATGTAATACCAAGATACAAAGGTCTTTATTACATCGTATGATCCAGTAATACACAAAGGGTTACAAATTGCATAGCATGAGGCTAGCATATCATCAGAGTTTCACAACGGATAAACATAGACAGACATGGAGTCCTTCGTCTTCATGTGCCACGAGCGAGCATGTTGAGGATAGACTCGTAACCCTAATCATCGTAACTCACTCGTCTTTCAAAACATCCGCAACATAAAAAGTTACGACCACGAATGGTCAATACTTTGAATGTATCGGCAAGATGACACTATGGTGGACTCAAATGGCAACCTAACACTTAAGTGTACATTTGGTCGGTAGAGCTCAGGTATGATTTGCATAAAGCCAGTTTTCTCCTATCAATTGTCAAATCATTTTCTTCCCTTCTAATTAGGCGGTTCCATTGATAGAAATCAATGAACCTGGAATACCACTGATGGAAACCAGTGAATTCCTCCTACCCTTTTTCACCCATCAAGTTTTAACTTAAGAAATTGGGATGAGGAGACTTTCGAACAGGATCCTTGTCAGTTCGCTCAAATTGTCACGTAACTAGGGACACGGCTAAGTACTTAGTTTTAACACTCTGCGAGAGGTTGTACAATTTACCCACATGACCTAGCCTGTTCTTCTTCCATGATGCACATTTTGCTCAAATGGACGAGATGTCGACTAGGACGAGATTTTTACGAAGTGATCCCCCAGACCATTCTCTACGGACCCGTACCGACCTACATTCCCCTACATCATCTGTCACGTAGGGCCCGGGTTCTCACAACATACTCCGTCAAGCCAGAGCCCATATAGCATGTGGTTGTACGGTAAGCTAATGAGCAAGGTTGTCTACAATCTCTTTAATCTCGGGTGACTTTCCGCAAATGTGCACTCACACCGGGGTATCGCTGGTTGACGAGGCCCCCGATGCGACCACCCGCTCCAAAGCTCCACCATTCACCCGGGTAGTTCATTAAACTTAGTTGTTTTTCCTTAACCACTAGCAAAACATTTTCATAGCATAGCTAAGCATCCTACTAAGTTTAATGGCGACAAAAGATACAAGTCAAGATCAAGTACCTATTCTACTAGGTGTGAATAGCAAAGCATATAATCCTATACATGCATACTACAAAAATTACTACAGTGCATATGTAAAACTGGGACATTTGTGATTGGTGTGTCACTTGCCTTGGTGAGATGAGGAGTTGGAACACTCTTCGCAGAAACACTCGTTGCAATCAGCACAAGCACAATCTACAAATAAAATTTTCACTCCATAAACACATAGCAACATATAGACAATCACAAATGGAATATGGATGCAATATGTGGCTTAAACCTGATCAACACACTTAGTATGTTCTCTGGTTTCAACTATATGCATGATGCCATGGTACAATTTTAATGTTGTTTAAACTATTGAAAACATTTTCTATCACTAGAAAAGATCCACAACACTAAAAAAAACTACAAAGGAATTATATAGGTCATGTTTTTATTTTCCAATGCTACTGTACAGAGGGTTCAATTCTCTGTCAATATCAAATGGAATTACTCAAAAATAATTTGTATAACTATTTGTATATTCAAAATACTCTATTTGAGTTTCTGCAAAAACTGTGTAAAAGTATGATGCAAAAGTGCAATATTATGTGTCTACTGTATTCTACGCATTTTTGTTAATTCAGGGATATAAAGTTTGCTAAATTTGGATAAACGAAACTTAAGTTATGATTTTTACAAGTTTCTATGTATCTCTGTCTAAAAATTCGAAAACAGAAACAGATATGACAAGTGGCATGTATCTATTCGACGATACCCCTTCGTTTAAGTGATCAAATTCTGGTCTTAGGATCAACATCCTGTGGTTGCAAGTGAATTGAACAAAGGTGAGAAAAAAAAAAGAACAAGAACTTAGCTAGCTACAGGCTAGTTCCTGGAACACTTTCGTGCGACATGGCATTAGCAATACTGGCTCTATAGAAAAGATTTGATCGCGGTAGTTATACCAGATGAAGTGTGTCGTCGAGAATAGTTGGCGAAGAAATCGTGGACGTCGGGTTCGCCGGAGTCCCTCGCCGGAAAACTGTCCCACGACCTGCTCACAGACGAAGATGGCGCCGTCGTTGTGGTGCGTCAAAAATTGCGAAACAAAGCCTGAGAGATGCGCAACGAAGAAATAGGAAGTTTGGAAGAAACTAGAGATCAAACCGTGGACTGAGCTCACCGAATTCGACGATATACTGCGGCAGTACCGTGGAGTTGCGAGGCCAAATTCGAGCAGCCTGGGGGCTCTCTATCTGTGTGGTTTGAGGGGAAATGGAGAGGAAGGTGTGGGGCTTAAGTAGGAACAAACGGTTCGAGAAATGATGGCTTTAATCGCCGGAAATCAATTGGGGAAGAAACGTTAGTAACAGCCGACATTTACTGGGCGTTGCGTGCGTCTCTTTGGCTGGAACTTGAAGACGATGACATGGCAGTGGACCCGCGTGTAACCAAAAGAAAACAATTAAATTGAAGAAAGGAGAACGTGGGGTGGGGCTCGTTGGTTGATGCATGGCCTTGAGATGGCTTTTGGCCACTCTGCCACGATGTGTCATGGCTGGGTCGGCTCGTTTTGAGCTGGCCTGGCCTCGTTGGTTTTTTTTCTTTTAAACCAAATCTCTTTTCTCTTTACTGTTTTAGGTATTTGAAAAATAATTTGAAATCCGAAATAGATCAAAAGTTACTCAAACTAAGTTAGAAAAATACAAATAAAATATCAGCGGATTCCATATTTAATGAAGAATATTTTGGAACCACTTTTAAAACATTTTGAAAATTTTGAATTTGGCACATAGGCCTATATGGCTTTATTTGTATTATTTCGGGTTTTAGGTTCCTTTAACAAAATTTAAAATTTCATTCAATCTTATCCTAGGGGAATGCAACGATGCCATGATGCTTATGAATGCAATGCATGCATTTTGATATTTAAAATTTTGGGATGTTACACTTATTTTGCTTAGATCGCGACGGTAGCATTATAAGATGATCCCTCTCACTAAAATATCAAGATAATAAAGTGTTCATCCTTAGTAGCACCGTTGCCAAGACTTGTCATTTCGAAGCATCTCGTGATGATCGGGTGTGATAGAATCAACAAGTGCATACAACGGGTGCAAGCCAATTTTGCACATGCGGATACTAAGGTGGCCTTGATGAGCCTAGCATGTACAGACATGGTCTCGGAACACGTGATACCGAAAGGTAGAGCATGAATCATATGATTGATATGATGAACACTTTGAGTGTTCGCCATTGAAATTACACCTTGTCTCGTGATGATCGGACTTAGGTGTAGTGGATTTGGTTCGTGTGATCACTAAGACAATGCGAGGGATATTGTTTTGAGTGGGAGTTCACCTAGATTTTTTAATTCTGTTGAATTAAAATTTGAACTCAATTTGTCATAAACATTAGTCTAAACTATTGCAAATATATGTTGTAGATATGGCGTCCTCAATCAATTTTAACCGAGTTCCTAGAGAAAGAAAAGCTTAAGAGCAACGGTAGCAACTTCACCAACTGGTTCCGTCATGTGAGGATTTTCCTCAATGGTGGAAGCACTGCAATATGTGCTTGATGCACCGCTAGGTGACCCTCCTGCTAAACCGAAACCGATGAAGTAAAGAATGTTTACGAGACTCGGAAAACTCGGTACTCTCAAGTTCGAGTGTGCCATCCTATGCGATCTTGAAGCCGATCTTCAAAAACGTTTTGAGCACCACGATCCTCATGAGTTGGTCAATGAGCTGAAAGCTATATTTGAAACTCATGCGGCCGTGGAATGCTATGAAGCATCGAAACACTTCTTCAGCTGCATGATGGAAGAAGGCGACTCCGTTAGTGAGCACATGCTCGCCATGACCGGGCATGCGAAGAAACTCGGTGATCCGGGAATAGTGATTCCTAACGGATCGGGGATTAATCGTGTCCTTCAATCACTACCACCTAGTTACAAGAACTTTGTGATGAACTACAATATGCGAGAACATGAACAAAGAGTTACTCGAACTCTTCGCCATGCTCGAAATCTGCGAGATTGAGATCAAGAAAGAGCACCAAGTGTTGATGGTCAACAAGACCACCGAGTTTCAAGAAACGAGGGCAAGTCTAAGGGAAAATTCAAGAAGGGTGGCAAGAAAGGCTGCCACGCCTCCTGTGAAACCTAAGACCGGCCCTAAGCCCGATGCTTGAGTGTTATTACCGCAAGGAGAAGGGACACCTGGAAGCGTAATTGCTCCAAGTATTTGGCGGATCCGAAGAGCGGCCTTGTCGGATGTTTATCTTACTGGTTCTCGTACCGGTACACAGGTATTTGATACTGGTTCGGTTGCTCATATTTGTAACTCGAAACAGGAACTAAAGAATAAATGAAGACTACTGAAGGATGAAGTGATGATGCGCGTTGGAAATGGATCCAAAGTCGATGTGATCGCTGTCGGCACACTTCCTCTACATCTACCTTCGGGATTAGTTTTAAGCCTCAATAATTGTTATTTTGTAGCCGCGTTGATCATGAACATTATATCTGGATCTTGTTTAATGCAAGACGGTTATTCATTCAAGTCTGAGAATAATGGTTGTTCTATTTTTATGAATAATATCTTTTATGGCCAAGCACCTGAAAAGAATGGCTTATTTCTGTTAGATCTCGATAGTAGTGATACACATATACATAACATTGATGCTAAGCGAATTAAATTGAATGATAATTCTACTTATATGTGGCACTGTCATCTTGGTCATATTGGAGTGAAATGCATGAAGAAACTCCATACCTATGGATTACTTGAATCACTTGACTTTGAGTCACTTGATAGATGCGAAGCATGTCTAATGGGAAAAATGACTAAGACTCCATTCTCCGAGTATTATGGAGCGAGCTACCGACTTATTGGAAATCATGCATACCGATGTGTGCGGACCAATGAGTGTAGCATCGCGCGGTGGTTATCGTTATGTTCTAACCTTCACGGATGATCCGAGTAGATATGGGTATATCTATTTCATGAAACATAAATCCGAAACTTTCGAGAAGTTTCGAGAATTCCAAAGTGAAGTAGAAAATCAACGTAACAAGAAGATTAAATTTCTACGATCCGATCGTGGAGGTGAATATCCGAGTTATGAGTTTGGCATGCATTTAAAGAAATGCGGAATACTTTCACAATTGACACCGCCGGGAACACCACAACGAAACGGTGTGTCCGAACGTCGTAATCGAACTCTCTTATATATGGTTCGTTCTATGATGTCTCTTACTGATTTGCCGTTATCATTTTGGAGTTATGCATTAGAGACAACCGCATTCACTTTAAATAGAGCACAATCAAAATCCGTTGAAACGACACCGTATGAATTATGGTTTAATAAGAAACCTAAGCTGTCGTTCCTTAAAGTTTGGGGTTGCGAAGCCTATGTAAAAAAGTTACAACCGGACAAGCTAGAACCCAAAGCGGAGAAATGCGTCTTCATAGGATACCCTAAGGAAACTATAGGGTATACTTTCTATCACAAATCCGAAGGCAAAATCTTTGTTGCTAAGAACGGAACCTTTCTTGAGAAAGAATTTCTCACTAAAGAAGTGACTTGGAAGAAAAGTAGAACTCGATGAGATTGATGAATCTTCACTTGTTGATCGGAGTAGCGCGATGACGGAAGTTGTTCTGTGCCGCCTACACCGGCAACGAGAGGAAGCTAATGATAATGATCATGAAACTTCAAATGAGATAGCTACCGAACCTCGTAGATCGACAAGGGAACGTGCCACTCCTGATTGGTATGATCCTTGTCTAAATGTCATGATTGTGGACAACAATGATGAAGACCACTGCGACGTATGAAGAAGCGATGATGAGCCCGGATTCCAACAAATGGCAAGAAGCTATGAAATCCGAAATGGGATCCATGTATGATAACAAAGTGTGGACTTTGGTAGACTTACCTGATAGCCGCAAGGCTGTCGAGAATAAATGGATCTTCAAGAGAAAAACAGATGCTAATGGTAATATTACTGTCTATAAAGCTCGACTTGTCGCAAAGGGTTTCCGACAAATTGAAGGTGTTGACTACGATGAGACTTTCTCACCTGTAGCGAAGCTAAAGTCTGTGAGGATTTTGTTAGCAATAGCTGCATTTTTCGATTATGAGATTTGGCAGATGGATGTCAAAACGGTGTTCCTTAATGGAGACATTGAGGAAGAGTTGTATTTGGTACAACCCAAAGGTTTTGTCGATCCTAAAAATGCTGACAAAGTATGCAAACTTCAGCGTTCAATTTATGGACTGAAGCAAGCATCAAGAAGTTGGAACCGACGCTTTGATAAGGTGATTAAAGACTTCGGGTTTATACAGTGTCATGGAGAGGCCTGTATTTACAAGAAAGTGAGTGGGAGCTCTATAGCATTCCTGATATTATATGTAGATGACATATTACCGATTGGGAATGATATAGAACTATTAAGCAGTGTAAAAGGTTATTTGAATAATAGTTTTTCAATGAAAGACCTTGGTGAAGCATCGTATATATTAGGCATCAAGATTTATAGAGATAGATCAAGATGCCTAATAGGGCTATCACAGAGTACATACCTGGACAAGATTCTAAAGAAGTTTAGAATGGACGAAAGTAAGAAAGGATTCTTACCTATGTTACCAGGCAAGTTGGAACACTGATCCTGATGACTCTAAGTCACAATCTGGGTACGTTTTTATATTGAATGGTGCTGCAGTAAGCTGAGCAAGCTAGAAGCAGTGCACGGTGGCGAAGTCTTCAACATAATCAGAGTACATAGCGGCTTCAGAGGCTTCATCAGAAGCGGTATGGATGAAGAGGTTCATTGTAGAGCTCGGTGTGGTTCCTAGTGCATTGGACCCACTAGTCATCTACTCGACAACATGGGTGCCATCGCCAATGCACAAGAACCAAGGTCACACAAGAGGTCGAAGCATATCAAGCTGCGTTATCATTCGATTCGCGAGTACATCGAAGATGGAGAAGTAAAGATTTGCAAAGTACACACCGATCCGAATGTAGCAGATCCGTTGACTAAAGCTCTCCCTAGGGCAAAGCATGACCAACACCAGAATGCCATGGGTGTTAGGTACCTTACAATGTAATCTAGATTATTGACTCTAGTGCAAGTGGGAGACTGTTGGAGATATGCCCAAGAGGCAATAATAAAAGTGGTTATTATATATCTTTATGTTTATGATAAATGTTTACATACCATGCTATAATTGTATTAACCGAAAACATTAATACATGTGTGATATGTAAACAACAAAGAGTCCCTAGTATGCCTCTTAACTAGCTTGTTGATTAATAGATGATTAGTTTCATAATCATGAACATTGGATGTTATTAATAACAAGGTTATATCATTATATGAATGATGTAATGGACACACCCAATTAAGCGTAGCATAAGATCACGTCATTAAGTTATTTGCTATAAAGCTTTCGATACATAGTTACCTAGTCCTTATGACCATGAGATCATGTAAATCACTTATATTGGAAAGGTACTTTGATTACATCAAACGCCACTGCATAAATGGGTGGTTATAAAGGTGGGATTAAGTATCCGGAAAGTATGAGTTGAGGCATATGGATCAACAGTGGGATTTGTCCATCCCGATGACGGATAGATATACTCGGGCCCTCTCGGTGGAATGTCGTCTAAATGTCTTGCAAGCATATGAATAAGTTCATAAGAGACCACATACCACGGTACGAGTAAAGAGTACTTGTCGGGAGACGAGGTTGAACAAGGTACGAGTGATACCGATGATCAAACCTCGGACAAGTAAAATATCGCGTGACAAAGGGAATTGGTATCGTATGTGAATGGTTCATTCGATCACTAAGTCATCGTTGAATGTGTGGGAGCCATTATGGATCTCTAGATCCCGCTATTGGTTATTGGTCGGAGAGAGTTCTCACCCATGTCCACATAGTTCGCGAACCGTAGGGTGACACACTTAAGGTTTGATGTTGTAATAGTAGAACTTGAATATGGAATGGAGTTCGAAGTTTTGTTCGGAGTCTCGGATGGGATCCCGGACATCACGAGGAGTTCCGGAATGGTCCGGAGAATAAGATTCATATATAGGAAGTCATTTTATAAGTTTGAAAATGATCCGGTGCATTTATGGAAGGTTCTAGAAGGTTCTAGAAAAGTCCGGAAGAAATCACTTTGGAAGGCGGAGTCCCGGAGGGACTCCACCTCCCATGGCCGGCCAACCCTAGGGGTGGAGTCCCAGGTGGACTCCACCTAAGGTGGCCGGCCACCCCCTCCCAAGGAAAGGTGGGAGTCCCACCTCAAGTGGGAATCCCACCTTGGGTAGGTTTCATGTCATATGGAAGGTTTTGGTTTGGGGTCTTATTCGAAGACTTGTAGACCAACTCTTGGGTGTTCCACCTATATAATGAGGGACAAGGGGAGGGGGCCGGCCACCCCAACACCACAAGGTGGCCGCACCCCATAGTGGCCGGCGCCCCCCTCTCCCAAACCCTAGCCGCCCCACCTCCTCCACCTCTCCCGCAACGCTTAGCGAAGCTCCGCCGGAGTTCTCCATCGCCACCACCACCACGCCGTCGTGCTGCCGGATTCAAGGAGGAGCTACTACTTCCGCTGCCCGCTGGAATGGGGAGAAGGACGTTGTCTTCATCAACACCGAACGTGTTACCGAGTACGGAGGTGCTGCCCGATCGTGGCACCGTGATCAAGATCTTCTACGCGCTTTTGCAAGCGGCAAATGATCGTCTACCGCAGCAACAAGAGCCTCATCTTGTAGGCTTTGGAAATCTTCAAGGGTGAGTCTCGATCATCTCCTCGTTGCTCCCGTCTTCTAGATTGCATCTTGGCTTGGATTGCGTTCTCGCGGTAGGAAATTTTTTGTTTTCTATGCAACGTATCCCTACAGACCCTGCATACCACTGCATGTTGTAGTATGCCAGTCGTTGATATAACATTCACGAAGTACAAATCCGCAAATATTACATCCCTCAGAGTAGTACAACAGAACATAGCTGGTCCATTACTCATTCATTTATTATTACAAGCATAATGTACATATCATCTCGGAGCTCCTCCTGGGTCCTAAGAGGAATACTCCTGGGTTCGAGGCGAACCCAACTCAACTTACAATATAGAAGTCTTACTAAGTTATACATTTATTTCCTCAAGCAGTTAAATACTAAGAGTTCGTACTGCTCGGATACTAACACTACTTGGTAGGTCTACGCGTGCTCTCCTCCGGAACCCTCCCCGGTTCCGTAGACTATGAGGTAGTCTACACCTTCGACACCTCCAGAGAGGTCTGGTTCTTCATAGCCGATGATGTCGGCTCCTTCAGAGTTGTCGTTGTCCTCCTCCAGATGGTTCAGACAATCTAAGCGGGGATTTAAGAGTGGTATGAGTACGAGCGTACTCAACAAGTTCATTATAGAAAAGAGGTGTTTAATGCACTAGCTACGATATTAGACCAAAAAGTCTAATACCAATGCAGGTTTTGATAAACATTTCTTCAAGAGATTGCTTTTATTTCAAAGAACTATGTCCGTCAGCCTTCACCGGTTTACTAGAACTTCATGGAGTTCCTTTCCGGCAGCGTTCGCAGTTCCAAATCCCGGACAGGGAGTGACGAGTCACGATTCATTACACTCTGCAGAGGTGTGTTGCTTTACCCATAAGAGATCTTAACCTTGGTGCCAACCGGGCAGCTTTCCCGTCCACACTTCGTTCGGTGTGAGGCCCGGTATAAGGTCTAGCCAATCATGTTCCTCCGCTACCTCGAACACCCACCCTTTGTTGCAATCTCCGACCCCGGGTCCTCGCCGGTCCTCTTACACCAATTAAGGATGGACCCCGACCACGACGACAATGCAGAGCTCTATCATACATTCCTTCGCCGGCAGTTGCAACCCATCATAGACCACATTACCGTGGGGACTTCTACGGGTTCCCCCTGCATCTTATCTCTCGAGATCAAGTGCCTACAGTAATGCGCATCCGTTGATGAACGAGAGGTGGAAACACTTTTGACTACTCCGTCCCACTCCGGATCTTATGGTTAACACGAGTATTACGGCACAAGAATCACTGGACGACATTTGTTGTTTAATCCTAGATGGATATAAACCCTTGCAATGGAACCTCCACCATATCAACACAATCCATGGTTCCATTGCCCACCACTTAGTCATATTCATAGTTATGAAAATAGTGGTTTTGCCTTTTTATGCAATAGTGATAAACATAGTACTTTGCAAGTAATTTGGTAAAAATACTCGAATGACATGAGCAAGTGATGAACTTGCTCGAATACCGCAAAGTGTTGCGGCTTGGATGGTGTGGACTGACCCTTGTCCTCTCGTTGCTGAAAAATAGCATCATTGTCCGATAAGGGCAATGGTTAAAGAAGCATTTATGCATGATTCCAGTTTTAGGGTTGGTTTCCCTCCCGATGTCTTTATTATTTCATGTGAGAGGTTAATACTAAGAATCACTTAGGGATACTCTATTTAGGGTAAAATACAACCTTGAAATGTTGACAAGGTGTTTTTAAAGTCCAAAATACTTTATGGACTTATTTTCATTATTGAAAATAAAAGGTGTGATTTAAATGATTATTTAAATCATCAAATTTGAAATTATTCTTGTTTAACTTCAAAAATTCTATTTCATATTTTATTATGATAGAGATTTTTATACTGAGTGGTTTTCATATTTTTAATTAATTTTTTAGAGCTATTAAACATTTACTATTGATTTTCAAAGTTTCAGCATTTTTATGAATTTTGTGAATTGACACAATTGCCCTTGGGCCCACCTGTCAGTGGAGCCCAGTGGGTTGGGTTAGACCAGCTCGGGTCCAACCGACCGAGCGGTCGCTCACCCTCTCCCCCACCACGCCCCTTCTCTCTGGCGACCTGTGTCGCCCTCGCCGTCATCGGCCGATTCCGGCGAACTCCGACCGCCATGGCCCTCGCCATGGGGCGCAATCGAACCGCCTCGTGACGCCGGTCCTTCTCCTCTGCGTCGATCTGGAGCTGGTGTTGCTCCTACTCGTCCTCGACCCCCTCGCCGTGGCTAGGGTTACGGGATCCGCGACGATCTCGCTGCTCCCAGGGTTCCTGGCGCGATGGCGCCGCCGTGGGCCTCGCCGCAGTGGTGCGGGGCGCTGCGGCGCTTGTCTGAGTGTGGCTTGGCCTGGCCAGGTGCTGCCGTGCACTCGGCGCGCGCCGCCGTGGCCGCCATGGCCGCGACTGCTGTCTGCTCGCCCCGGGTACGTGCGCCACCCTTCTCTCTCTCTCGCTTGTGCCTGTTCTTCTTCCTCATCCTCTAGCTCTGGCAACGGCTGCTCCACCTCGTGGAGATGCCTGCCGTGTTGATGCTCTGCTGCTATGCCTAGCTAGCTGTGTATGCATATGCTACTGCGCCGTCGTCTGTGTCTGTTTGTGATGCCGTGCTTCACCGGCCTTGACTATTGCTGCCATGACCATGTCGGGCTTGTGTTACTCGCCGTGTGCAGCCACCGCCATGCTTCGTGCAAGATTATTGGTGTTGTACTGCTTTGCCATGCTATCCCTGATCCTGTGCAAGAATTCCTAGTCTAAGTGCTTGCTATGCTTGCATTTCTTGCTTAATTCTATCTCTGTGCCTCTATTCTTGTTACTATGCTTGCCAGATGCTCAAGTGTAGTCAATTATGTGGCCCTGGCTTGAATATTGTGTATATTCTTTGCAAATTTGCAAGTGCCAGTGCCATGGTGTGCTATTTCTTGTGCTCAAACTCATGAGCATGCTTAATTGAGCATTGCTGTTGGCTTAACAGTATTATTCAGTGATGAATGCTATGTGCTTTACTTGTGTATCTTGATCCAGTGGTTCATCATGCCTTTGATGTGCTTCTGGATACAATCATAAAGTCATTAATTCAGTTAACTATTTATTCAGTTATGACTTGGTTGGATTTCTTCAGTAGCTGGTTAATTCCTGTTGTTGTACTTGGCTATGGCAATCTGTAGCAAGAGCTAGCAAGCTTTGATGATCAATTGATCAACAGTTGCTTGTGAAAAATGTTGTTCCATGTCTGTGCCTGACTATGGCTCACTCTGTGCTGTGTGAGCATCACACAGGCTTGGCCTGATGTGTGCTGGTGCTTGCTTAAGCATCAGTGGATGCTTGCCATGATCCATTGGATCATTTGCAAGGCCCTTGTGCATCAATTGCTTATCTGTTTCATTTATCTGTTTATCTTGCTTTAATAGATGGATGAATGATGTGAACTGTGGTTCAGTGATGATCATTTCAATGGATTTGTTAGGGCTAGCTGGATGACAACCATCTGGTTGGTACCCTAGCCCTCTACCGAACCCAAATGGGTGATGATGTGGTGGTTTCAATTGTCTGGCCGTGGGTTGAGGTGGCCCCGGCAGCACTTCGATGCTCGTCATGGGTAGCTCCCTCTCTCGTGGCTTATCGTGGCTTTGTGAATGTCTTCTCGGTTAATCTCTTTTTGGATTACCGAGTGGTCTTTGATGTTGACAAACATGAATAGACACCATATGGTCTATCTGTCTGATGGTGTAGTTAAACTGTTAGGTGCTTGGTGACTTTGAATGGCTAACTAGGATCAAATCCATGATGGATTTCTCTGGTTGTGTCACTGTGTTGACACAACCAGTGTTCCCTTGGTTGTTTTCCTTCTAGCCTTTGTTTTATTTGCTGGCACCAAATGGTTTTGCAACCAAGTGATGATACATCCAGGGTTTCATACCCTTTTTGATTCTGTGATGCATGTGTATGCTTATTGATGAGCAAAGCATGTGTTTGCTCAGGTTCCTTTGTGTATACCTCACTCCAGCTCCTAGATAAGTTGCTGATGTAGAGGATTGCTTCAGTGTGGTGCTTATGCTTGCCCTGCTCCTCCTTGCAAGCCTGTGGTACTTGATTTAGTGCTGTGGCTGTTTGAGCAGGTTGAATATCAGTGGCTGTTCTTCCTGTTCTTGTGTTCTTGTGTTTCTGGTGAACTTGCCCAGCTGCTTGTCGATGAATGACTAGGGTTTGGATGGAAAAAGGTTTTATATCATCCTTTCTTTGCTCCCTGGTCGACAGCTGAGCCTGGCAACACTTGGTGACTCACTGGCTTGTGTGTGTGTGCTGTGTTGCATGCACCCATGGTGACTTGCTGTTGGGCATGCACACCAGCTGTGTGAGCAGCTAGTGTGTGTGTGTGTACCAGGTGCTTGGTACTGATACGTCTCCGACGTATCGATAATTTCTTATGTTCTATGCCATATTATTGATGATACCTACATGTTTTATGCACACTTTATGTCATATTCGTGCATTTTCTGGAACTAACCTATTAACAAGATGCCGAAGTGCCGCTCTCGTTTTCTGCTGTTTTTGGTTTCGAAATCCTAGTAACGAAATATTCTCGGAATTGGACGAAACGAAGACCCGTGGGCCTATTTTTCCACGGAGCTTCCGAAGACCGAAGAACATACGAAGTGGGGCCACGAGGTGGCGACACCACAAGGCGGCGCGGCCTAGGGGGCCGCGCCGCCCTATGGTGTGGCCCCCTCGTCGGCCCCCGACTCGCCCTTCCGCCTACTTAAAGCCTCCGTCGCGAAACCCCCGAGGCGAAAAACCACGATACGGAAAACCCTATCGAGACGCCGCCGCCGCCGATCCCATCTCGGGGATTCTGGAGATCTCCTCCGGCACCCTCGCCGGAGAGGGGATTCATCTCCCGGAGGACTCTACACCGCCATGGTCGCCTCCGGAGTGATGAGTGAGTAGTTCACCCCTGGACTATGGGTCCATAGCAGTAGCTAGATGGTTGTCTTCTCCTCATTGTGCTTCATTGTTGGATCTTGTGAGCTGCCTAACATGATCAAGATCATCTATCCGTAATACTCTATGTTGTGTTTGTCGGGATCCGATGGATAGAGAATACCATGTCATGTTAATTATCAAGTTATTACATATGTGTTGTTTATGATCTTGCATGCTCTCCGTTACTAGTAGAGGCTCGGCCAAGTTTTTACTTTTAACTCCAAGAGGGAGTATTTATGCTCGATAGTGGGTTCATGCCCGCATTGACACCGGGACAAAGGATGTAAAGTTCTAAGGTTGTGTTGTGTCGTTGCCACTAGGGATAAAACATTGGCGCTATGTCCGAGGATGTAGTTGTTGATTACATTACGCACCATACTTAATGCAATTGTCTGTTGTTAGCAACTTAATACTGGAGGGGGTTCGAATGATAACCTGAAGGTGGACTTTTTAGGCATAGATGCAGTTGGATGGCGGTCTATGTACTTTGTCGTAATGCCCAATTAAATCTCACTATACTTATCATGTCATGTATGTGCATTGTTATGCCCTCTCTATTTGTCAATTGCCCGACCGTAATTTGTTCACCCAACATGCTTTTATCTTATGGGAGAGACACCTCTAGTGAACTGTGGACCCCGGTCCATTCTTTAATACTGAAATACAAATCTGCTGCAATACTTGTTTTTTTGCTATTTTCTCTGCAAACAATCATCTTCCACACAATACGGTTAATCCTTTGTTACAGCAAGCCGGTGAGATTGACAACCTCACTGTTTCGTTGGGGCAAAGTACTTTGGTTGTGTTGTGCAGGTTCCACGTTGGCGCCGGAATCTCCGGTGTTGCGCCGCACTACATCCCGCCGCCATCAACCTTCAACGTGCTTCTTGGCTCCTCCTGGTTCGATAAACCTTGGTTTCTTTCTGAGGGAAAACTTGCTGCTGTGCGCATCATACCTTCCTCTTGGGGTTGCCCAACGAACGTGTGAAATACACGCCATCAAGCATATTTTCGGGCGCCGTTGCCGGGGAGATCAAGACACGCTGCAAGGGGAGTCTCCACTTCTCAATCTCTTTACTTTGTTTTTGTCTTGCTTTATTTTATTTACTACTTTGTTTGCTGCACTTATATCAAAACACAAAAAAATTAGTTGCTAGCTTTACTTTATTTACTGTCTTGTTTGCTATATCAAAAACACAAAAAAAATTAGTTTACTTGCATTTACTTTACTCATCATGTTTCCTTTTAATTTTACCACAAAGAACATACCGGTAGGACAAGGGTCTATAATTGGGAGGAACAATATAGAATAATTTTTCACCCATGTTAGTACCGTTGAAGATTTTGAAGATAGACACTTGGTAGAACTTGCTCCTACTTATGAAATTGCCGTCGTCGCTTTAGTTCGCTCGTTGGAAACTAAATTTGTTAATCTTAATCCTATAATCCAACACATGTTTCTTACACTTGGTGATTTGGAAGAGGGGGAAAAGAAAGATTTTGTTTTAGAAACCCTTCTTAGAGAATTTGGAGGTCTAGCAAGAGAGGCTAGAAAGGTCTTCGCTAAATTTAATATGCTTGGTAGTCTTATAATTTTGTTAGTCTCCTTGAAAAAATGGACATGGATAGGATAAGGTATACTAATAATGCTAATGATGGTGGGGAGATCAAAGCACCAATACCATGCAAACTCCTAGCTATGAATGATGCACTAGAAAATAACTATGCTTGGCTTGTTCCCGAAAATTTGTTCGATGAGAGTAGCAAGCCCAAGACTAATGAAAAGGGAGACGCTGAAACTTATGTATCCAATATACTATGCATGGTTGAGAAAACTCCAAACCCCGCTGTAGGTGCACCACCCTTCGATGTCACTTGAGATACATTTTCTGCGCCTAGCTGAAAGGCGTTAAAGAAAAGCGCTTATGGGAGACAACCCATATTTTTACTACAGTATTTTTGTTTTATATTTGTGTCTTGGAAGTTGTTTACTACTGTAGCAACCTCTCCTTATCTTAGTTTTATGTTTTGTTGTGCCAAGTAAAGTCTTTGATAGAAAAGTAAGTACTAGATTTGGATTATCGCGCAGTTCCAGCATTTCTTTGCCGTCACGAATCTGGGTCTATCTCCCTGTAGGTAGCTCAGAAAATTAAGCCAATTTACGAGCATGATCCTCAGATATGTACGCAACTTTCATTCAATTTGAGCATTTTCGTTTGAGCAAGTCTGGTGGCCTAATAAAATCCATCTTTACGGACTGTTCTGTTTTGACAGATTCTGTCTTTTATTTCGCATTGCCTCTTTTGCTATGTTGGATGAATTTCTTTGATCCACTAATGTCCAAGTAGCTTTATGCAATGTCCAGAAGTGTTAAGAATGATTGTGTCACCTCTGAACATGTGAATTTTTATTATGCTCTAACCCTCTAATGAGTTGTTTCGAGTTTGGTGTGGAGGAAGTTTTCAAGGATCAAGAGAGGAGTATGATGCAATATGATCAAGGAGAGTGAAAGCTCTAAGCTTGGGGATGCCCCGGTGGTTCACCCCTGCATATTCTAAGAAGACTCAAGCGTCTAAGCTTGGGGATGCCCAAGGCATCCCCTTCTTCATCGACAACATTATCGAGTTCCTCCCCGAAACTATATTTTTATTCCGTCACATCTTATGCACTTTGCTTGGAGCGTCGGTTTGTTTTTGTTTTTTGTTTTGTTTGAATAAAATGGATCCTAGCATTCACTTTATGGGAGAGAGACACGCTCCGCTCGTAGCATATGGACAAATATGTCCTTAGACTCTACTCATAGTATTCATGGCGAAGTTTCTTCTTCGTTAAATTGTTATATGGTTGGAATTGGAAAATGATACATGTAGTAAATTGCTATAATGTCTTGGATAATTTGATACTTGGCAATTGTTGTGCTCATGTTTAAGCTCTTGCATCATATACTTTGCACCCATTAATGAAGAAACACCTAGAGCTTGCTGAATTTGGTTTGCATATTTGGTCTCTCTAAAGTCTAGATAATTTCTAGTATTGAGTTTGAACAACAAGGAAGACGGTGTAGAGTCTTATAATGTTTACAATATGTCTTTTATGTGAGTTTGGCTGCACTGGTTCATCCTTGTGTTTGTTTCAAATAACCTTGCTAGCCTAAACCTTGTATCGAGAGGGAATACTTCTCATGCATCCCAAATACTTGAGCCAACCACTATGCCATTTGTGTCCACCATACCTACCTACTACATGGTATTTATCCGCCATTCCAAAGTAAATTGCTTGAGTGCTACCTTTAAAATTCCATCATTCACCTTTGCAATATATAGCTCATGGGACAAATAGCTTAAAAACTATTGTGGTATTGAATATGTACTTATGCACTTTATCTCTTATTAAGTTGCTTGTTGAGCGATAACCATGTTTCGGGGACGCCATCAACTATTCTTTGTTGAATATCATGTGAGTTGCTATGCATGTCCGTCTTGTCTGAAGCAAGAGAGATCTACCACCTTCATGGTTGGAGCATGCATATTGTTAGAGAAGAACTTTGGGCCGCTAACTAAAGCCATGATTCATGGTGGAAGTTTCAGTTTTGGACATACATCCTCAATCTCATATGAGAATAATAATTGTTGCCACATGCTTATGCATTAAAGAGGAGTCCATTATCTGTTGTCCATGTTGTCCCGGTATGGATGTCTAAGTTGAGAATAATCAAAAGCGAGAAATCCAAAATGCGAGCTTTCTCCTTAGACCTTTGTACAGGCGGCATGGAGGTACCCCATTGTGACACTTTGTCAAAACATGTGCATTGCAAAGATCCGGTAGTCCAAGTTAATTAGGACAAGGTGCGGGCACTATTAGTATACTATGCATGAGACTTGCAACTTGTAAGATATAATGTACATAACTCATATGCTTTATTACTACCGTTGACAAAATTGTTTCATGTTTTCAAAATAAAAGCTCTAGCACAAATATAGCAATCGATGCTTTCCTCTTTGAAGGACCATTCTTTTTTACTTTTATGTTGATTCAGTTCACCTATCTCTCTCCACCTCAAGAAGCAAACACTTGTGTGAACTGTGCATTGATTCCTACATACTTGCATATTGTACTTGTTATATTACTCTATGTTGACAATTATCCATGAGATATACATGTTACAAGTTGAAAGCAACCGCTGAAACTTAATCTTCCTTTGTGTTGCTTCAATGCCTTTACTTTGATTTATTGCTTTATGAGTTAACTCTTATGCAAGACTTATTAATACTTGTCTTGAAGTACTATTCATGAAAAGTCTTTGCTTTATGATTCACTTGTTTACTCATGTCATTACCATTGTTTTGATCGCTGCATTCACTACATATGTTTACAAATAGTATGATCAAGGTTATGATGGCATATCACTTCGAAATTATCTTTGTTATCGTTTTACCTCGCTCGGGACGAGCAGTAACTAAGCTTGGGGATGCTTGATACGTCTCCGACGTATCGATAATTTCTTATGTTCTATGCCATATTATTGATGATACCTACATGTTTTATGCACACTTTATGTCATATTCGTGCATTTTCTCGGAACTAACCTATTAACAAGATGCCGAAGTGCCGGTCTCGTTTTCTCGCTGTTTTTGGTTTCGAAATCCTAGTAACGAAATATTCTCGGAATTGGACGAAACGAAGACCCGGGGCCTATTTTTCCACGGAGCTTCCGGAAGACCGAAGAACATACGAAGTGGGGCCACGAGGTGGCGACACCACAAGGCGGCACGGCCTAGGGGGCCGCGCCGCCCTATGGTGTGGCCCCTCGTCGGCCCCCGACTCGCCCTTCCGCCTACTTAAAGTCTCCGTCGCGAAACCCCCGAGGCGAAAAACCACGATACCGGAAAACCTTATCGAGACGCCGCCGCCGCCGATCCCATCTCGGGGATTCTCGAGATCTCCTCCGGCACCCCTGCCGGAGAGGGGATTCATCTCCCGGAGGACTCTACACCGCCATGGTCGCCTCCGGAGTGATGAGTGAGTAGTTCACCCTCGGACTATGGGTCCATAGCAGTAGCTAGATGGTTGTCTTCTCCTCATTGTGCTTCATTGTTGGATCTTGTGAGCTGCCTAACATGATCAAGATCATCTATCCGTAATACTCTATGTTGTGTTTGTCGGGATCCGATGGATAGAGAATACCATGTCATGTTAATTATCAAGTTATTACATATGTGTTGTTTATGATCTTGCATGCTCTCCGTTACTAGTAGAGGCTCTGGCCAAGTTTTTACTTTTAACTCCAAGAGGGAGTATTTATGCTCGATAGTGGGTTCATGCCCGCATTGACACCCGGGACAAGGATGAGAAAGTTCTAAGGTTGTGTTGTGCTCGTTGCCACTAGGGATAAAACATTGGCGCTATGTCCGAGGATGTAGTTGTTGATTACATTACGCACCATACTTAATGCAATTGTCCGTTGTTAGCAACTTAATACCGGAGGGGTTCGAATGATAACCTCGAAGGTGGACTTTTTAGGCATAGATGCAGCTTGGATGGCGGTCTATGTACTTTGTCGTAATGCCCAATTAAATCTCACTATACTTATCATGTCATGTATGTGCATTGTTATGCCCTCTCTATTTGTCAATTGCCCGACCGTAATTTGTTCACCCAACATGCTTTTATCTTATGGGAGAGACACCTCTAGTGAACTGTGGACCCCGGTCCATTCTTTAATACCTGAAATACAAATCTGCTGCAATACTTGTTTTTACTATTTTCTCCGCAAACAATCATCTTCCACACAATACGGTTAATCCTTTGTTACAAGCAAGCCGGTGAGATTGACAACCTCACTCGTTTCGTTGGGGCAAAGTACTTTGGTTGTGTTGTGCAGGTTCCACGTTGGCGCCGGAATCTCCGGTGTTGCGCCGCACTACATCCCGCCGCCATCAACCTTCAACGTGCTTCTTGGCTCCTCCTGGTTCGATAAACCTTGGTTTCTTTCTGAGGGAAAACTTGCTGCTGTGCGCATCATACCTTCCTCTTGGGGTTGCTCAACGAACGTGTGAAATACACGCCATCAGGTACCTGGCTTGGTACTTGGCTCTGAGAAGATCAGCTCGGCAGAGCTTGATCATATCTTCTCAATTAACCATTTCCTTTCTAACCTGCCAAGTGGCAATGCCACTTGGCATATCTTGTGATTTGCTTTGTTGTGTGCAGGGAATCAAGATGATGATCAAGTGAAGATCAAGATCATCAGGCTCAAGTATCTAATGAAGATTAGCTTGTAGTTTAGGACAGATCATTGAATTGTAATTTTCTTTCTTTTTCTTTTTCTATTTTTGCCAATTCTTGTAATGTATTGTAATATTCTATAATTCATAATATGAATATTGTAAAGACAATGTATCTTGTGTGTTTGTTAATAAAGCTCCCATTTTTCTCTAACGAGCTTTACTTATTATTTGTATTGTTCATATTCTTTATTAATTATAATTTGTTGAATGAATTACCTCATATTTGAATTCTGAGATATTCATGTGATATTTGAATTTGAATTTCAAATGTAACTTAAGTTTGAATTCAATCATGCAACTTAAGTTGTAATGCAATACCTCTCCTCTCTTCTCAAAACCCTAACTTAGTTGAATGAGAAACAAGTTTGTCGCACTCTCGAAACCCTAACCCTGTAAGGTGTCGAGAGAGAAACTTGTCCCCCTTCGATGCAGTTTTGTTTTAAAAGCGCGAAATTTCCCCAGAATTTACGATGCAATGCACAACCCTTTCTAAAATCTACCCCTCGATCGTCTCTAAACCTGGGACATTACACCCATGAGCCAGCAGTTTACTCAACGTTTCAAAGGCGGCATGAGATCGAAAGAAAAAGGCAAGTGACAAAATATCAGGAGTCAAAGATAATCCAAGAAAAGAAACTTTATTGTACATAGAGGATGACATGCGGGTCCCATTTAGCAGCAGCGGTCTCAACGTTTCAAATGCGGCTTGAGATCAAAAGAAAAAGAAAGTTGGTTGTACATAGAGGATGACATGCGAGTCCCATGAGTCAGCAGATTACTCAACGTTTCCAAGGCGGCAGGGGTTCAAAAGAAAAAGGAAATAGCCAAAAATCAGAGGTGAAAACAAAATCCAAGAAAATAAACTTTTATAGCACATAGAGGATGACATGCGGGTCCCATGAGCCAGCAGGTTCCTCAATGTTTCAAATGTGGCATGAGATCGAAAGAAAAAGGCAAGTGACCAAATATCAGGAGCCAAAAATAATTCAAGAAAAGAAACTTGATTGTACATAGAGGATGACATGCGGGTACCATTTAGCAGCAGCGGTATCACCGTTTGTGAGGCGGCACTAGATCGTAAGAAAAAGGCAAGTGACCAAATATCAGGTGCCAAAAAGAATCCAAGAAAAGAAAGTTTTATAGTACATAGAGGATAACATGCGGGTCCCATTTAGCAGCAGCGGTATCACCGTTTGAGAGGCGGCACGGGATCGAAAGAAAAAGGCAAGTGACCAAATATCAGGTGCCAAAAAAATTCCAAGAAAAGAAAGTTTTATAGTACATAGAGGATGACATGCGGGTCCCATTTAGCAGCAGTTGTATCACCGTTTGAGAGGCGGCACGGGACCGAAAGAAAAAGGCAAGTGACCAAATATCAGGTGCCAAAAAAAACTCCAAGAAAAGAAAGTTGATTGCACATAGAGGATGACATGCGGGTCCCATTTAGCAGCAGCGGTCTCAACGTTTCCAAGGCGGCATGGGATCAAAAGAAAAAGGAAGTAGCCAGAAATCAGGGGGTCAAAAAAATCCAAGAATAGAAAGAATTTTCGTTCATAGAGGATGACATGCAGGACCCATGATCCTGCATCGTGAACGGCTCGATCGGAGAGCGTTGAACGAGATGGCGTGATCGAGAAAAAAAACAATGCTAGAGAGGCTGCCATCTGGGCCCTACATCCCTGGGCGGTGCGGATTTGCGTTGACTCGGCCGACGAACCCGAGAATTCGTGATGCACCACATCTCGGGCCACCATACGCAACGTTTTGGACGTTTTCGTCGGGCTAGGTGGCCACAAAAATGAGAAAAAAAAAGTTTTGACATGCACCACAGAGAGACCAAAAATCGTCGGCCATGGTGCAGCAGCAACCACGGCGCGACTTCAACTTCGTCGGCCATGGCAACTTTTCTTGTAGTCGATGGATCTGATGGGTGGCGGCTCTGTTTGACGACGAATGGCTCTCTTTTTGGCATGACTCCCTTAAGAGAACTTATAGGGTTTGGCCTCGGGAGTGTCACATCCCGAAATTTTCTAAATTTCGGAATGTAAAATAAAAATGAACTTAATGCTTGATTGTTTGAACTTGATTGAAAATTCACAAAGAATTAAAACTTTTTAAAGTTATTTACAAGTTAATTCCAAAATAGTGTTTTCAAAGACTTGTTGTTTTAAAGTATTTTCAAAATCAAACCTATCCTTGCTTTAAAAGTTTTCAAATCCTTAATGAATTTGTATTTGAGAAAACAAAACCCTAGAAAACTCTATTTGCAAAATAATGGCTAAGTAGCAATATAGGCCAAATGTATATAATGATTATTTTATTTTCCCAAATGGATATTAAAAATATTTTTGCAAAAATATAATAGTTTTCATAAACCTTAGTTTCAAAAGATTTTCTAACAATACTCTATTTTGTTTGAATTTTTTTGAAACTTATAAAAACATTTTATTTGACAAAACATTAAACCCTAAAAATGCAATATAGCCACATAGACATGTATATCAAATTTTGGTTTTATAAAGTTTATATTTTTGTTCCAAATTTAGTTTTATATTGAAGTATTTTTCATAACGAATCCAACGGTACCTTATTTGAATTTTTCCGATTTTATTTGAAGCCCCAAAATATATTTCCAATTTTAGTAAAAAGAAGGAAAAAAGAAAAAGGAGTGGTCAGGCCGAACGGGCCAGCTCGCCCAGCGCCCAGCTCGGCCCAGCACCCCCAGCCCACCCGGCCTCCCTTGCCCCAGCCTTTCTTTTTTTTCCTGGCCACACCCTGGCCCAACTTTCCTCAGCCTGGCCCAGCTCGCCCCGGCCACGCCCAGCGCCACGGCCAGCGCGCACGACACGCACGCCCGGCCTAATGCTGCCTATTCTTTTCTCTTTAGTCCCACACCGCCTCTTTAAGAAAAACTGCTCCAGCTTGTAGCCTATATAAAGACCCAAGGGGCAGCTCCCAAGTACATCAGCGCCCTGCGCTCCTCTCTCTCCCCACGCGCAGCCCCGCGCTTCGCGACGCAGCTCGTAACGCAACATTCGCAACGCTATTTTGAAAAATACCACGACTCGAGGCATCCTTGCCCGGTAAAAATTGTATTTCCGCCCTTTTTCGTAGATTGTTTTTAGTAACTTCACAATTTTATTTTCCTTAGATCTACGCCTTCGTTTAGAATAGTGGTTCTTCCGTTAAGTTGGTAATTAGATTCTCTACAACTTTTATGTATGAAGTTTTTTCATCCGAGCAGCTTGTTCGTACAACTTTTCATAGATCATTAGAATTTTAACCGCTTCTGTCTAGTTTTGTAAAATCCATATCTTGAGTTCTACACGTTGGATTTCGACAAACCATATACCGTTGGAATCAGCAAATCACGTAGATCATGTTAGACATTTTGCATGTCAGTTTCGCCCACTTTATTTTCGCGGTATCCCTTTGATCTGCATCATCTATAAAATAAATCCTACAAACTTTTTTCGAGAGATTCTTTTGGCGATACGCTTGTAATGGAATTCTCTACAACTTCCGTGTAGATAGGTCTTTCATCCGGAAAACTTCTTCTAATAACTTTTCGTGAAAAGTGTAGTCCTATAACTGGTTTCGACATAGTTCCTTCAGCCAAATGATCCTTATGATAATACCCATCTTCTAGGACCAGTTATAATTCTTTATCATGTTCACAGATAATGCATAGCTTACCCCTGGTTGTCTGGTTCATATTATTCAAATAACAATTGAGTTATTTGAGTAAAAAGTAACATGTCCTACTTTAGATTTTTACTTTGCTTTAGTAGGGTGGAGATACTCTACCCCATATCACATGTGATGAACCTTTGTAATCTATTAGGCTCTGCGAACCAAATCCCGATATCATTCATACCATTCAATCCTTCCACTTAGTTCGAACTATTCAACTTTCAAATAAGTTATTTGAATAGTTCAATATATCATTAGTTCATATCCAATGCTATCTTGTGCTACTTTGATAAGTGTTGTCACACTATGTCAAATAGCATTTGAGACTAGGTGAATGCTTCAAAGAAACATTTAAAACATTGACATGACCATATCTTCCAAATCCAACCCTGGTCCAAGTTAATACTTTGTACAAGAAAATCTTAGTCCAAGCAGCCACCATCGTTCGAGGTATCATTCACACATATTCTACCATATGCACACTTAATCTTACTGGCTTATATTGAACTATTCAATTTACACATGAGTTAATTGAGTAATTCAATATATCACAAATCCATACCAAGCCTATATGTAATTTATACTATTTTGAGTAATTGTTGTCACACTTATTCAATGGTATTGTTGTTGCACTAATTGTTACTTATGTGATTCAATTCACATAAGCCGTTTCGAATTCTTTTCATGCTTTTGTAAAGCATAAAGATTCTTCAATTAAATCTTGGATAGTTCATTACTTTCTAATCATGTGACTTTCCGTCCAAACTCTCACCGTCATATCTTGCAAGCCAAACCTCATGCCACACCTTAGTACCATAGAGCGATTTTCCGATTGTTGTCTTGTTTGATTATGTTGTTGTTGTTGAATGGTGTGTTTATGTTGTGCTATATTTTATATTATAGTTTGTACGGAGAGGCACGTATTTTGATTAAGAGAAGTGAACGCGCTTCGACTACCAAAAAGGCAAGTGACACTTAACTCCTACCTATTTTACTATGCATTAGTGTTTTCAATTAGTATGCATGGTAGGATTTTGTTTTCAAAAGTTATGCTATGCTCATCAATCCTAGTTGTGTGTAGCCACCCTTGAACCATTGCTAGTATTCTTAGTATGCCTAGCAATAACAAAATGCCACTTCTGTTTCGAAGTATTTCTGGATTGTGAGTATTGAGAACTAAAATTAACAACCTTAATGAATCACCTGGGTGGATTGGTTGATTGGTGGGCGGCTGCTCAGGCTCACGTGCCCTAGGGACTAAAGTGATAAATCCCTGAGAGTTCGCATGTTGTAGAGTGGTCGCTTTTGACTACAAACCTGGTTTTCACCAGGGAATCGTGTGGGGATTTACTACCTGTAAGGTTTTAAGTTTGTAAGTTCCACTTGTGGTAGGCCACCCAGGATTAAAGAGATTACTATGTCGTCCATGTTTTAGTTAGCTTCCAGTGCAACCACAATACAATATGGGCTCTGTCTTGGCTAAGTACTTAGTGGAAAACCTTGCCTGGGTACCGACAAAGGGTGGAATTTTGGGCACGGGCGGATCCGGTAGGTGGAGGGGCTACTAAGGAAAAGCTTCGTAGTGACCTCGTCCTGGCCTTAATGAAGATGAAGAATTTTGGCAAAAAGGCTTGGTTGTGAATTGTGGGTAAAGAGCGCAACCTCTCGAGAGTTAAACCTAAGATCTTAGCCGTGTCCCCGGTTATGGACAATTTGAGCTTTCTAGGCTAGGAATGTACGGAAGAATCTCATCACCTTTTCTGAATGTATTTAAAATTTGTTCAACCTTGAAAAACTCATGGGAGATGTAACCATGTGATTATTCTGAAACCCATGGGGGATTTAACCATGGTGTGATTTCATAAGGTCATTCAAAGATTTTCAAAATGTTTTGTCTTAAAGAAAATGTAGGATAAAATTGGCTTTATGCAAATTTGCCTACACTAGCCAAATACCATGTAGATAGTCATGCCCAAAACTGCCACCATATAAGTGTCATTTGCCAGTACATCATTGTACTGACCTCCATTCGTGGGTCTGCATATTCAAACGTGCACGATTTTCTGAGGAGAGGTACGTGGTAGGATCTCGAGTCTGCATTCCAACATGACTGCATGTGGCACATGAAGATGATGAGGGCTCATTGATGATTTACTTTCCGCTGTATATGTTCTGAATATTGTTGAGCTAGTCCATGTGACTATGCAATTTGTAAGGTTTTACTTTACCCTTTGGATTAACGATGTAGTAATTTGATACTATTGCAATGATTACTATATTTTGTAATGTGTGTGCTATCAGTGATCCCAGGAATAGCACTATACACAGGTACCTTGCCTTTGTTAAAAGGTAGGGTGCTACAGGGAGTGCGGCGGCGCACCGTACAGGGGGGACGGTACGGGCGGGGCTTGCCCCTACTAGTGCCTGCTAAACTCCCTAGAACCGTATTTTAGCCTCTGGTTGATTTTGTTGTACTTATGACGAGATTTTCTTCAGTAATTGCAGGTCCGTTTGTCATTAGGACTTGATTTCATGCACACCATTCAAAGATAGAAGAGATTATACACCTTTGCAATAACTAGTCATTAATGGCATATTTTGATAGAAACTTAGTCAATTTCTTGTCATAGCTAAAGGTTTAAATGTGAGAGACAAAGTGGCGTATTTCACAGTCATCAATCATCATTTCTATATGCCTAAGATGAGGCATGATATGGGCATGTATGTGAAGAGATGCATTACTTGCAACAAATCCAAGTCCAAGGTGAAGCCTCACGGTTTGTACACTCCTTTGTCGGGGCCTACTACACCATGGGAGGATATAAGTGGCGTATTTCACAGCCATCACTGATCATTTGTGTTGGGGTTTGCCGCACACTAAACGAGGCCATTATTCTATTTTCATGGTAGTGGATAGATTTTCTAAGATGTCACACTTTGTTGCCTACCACAAAAGTAACGATGCGTCACATATTGCTAATCTGTTTTTCAGGTACATTGTGCGCCTACATGGAGTCCTGAAGACGATTGTTTCTGACTGTGATGTCAAGTTTATGAGCTACTTCTGGAAGACAATTTGGGGAAAGTTAGGGATAAAGCTACTTTTCTGCACTACTTGTCATCCCCAAACTGATGGTCAAACAGAGGTGGTTAATAGAACATTGTCGAAATTGATGTGAGTCATGACAAGAAGAACTTGCGTGAGTGGGAGGAGTGTTTGCCACATGTGGAGTTTGCTTATAAAAGGGCGGTGCACTCAACCACACAACTTTGTCCGTTTGAGGTGGTATATGGTTTCAAACCCATTACTCCACTTGACTTGTTGCCTCTTCCTATATAGGAGAGAGTTAATATGGAGGCATGAAAGAGAGAAGATATTCTATGAAAGATACATGTGAAGACTAAATAGTTAATTGAGAAGAAGGGCAAGAACAATGCAACTAGAGTTAACAAGAAGCGCAAGGAGGTGTTTTTCAAGCCTGGTGATATGGTACAGATTCATTTTTGCAAGGATAGGTCTCCCAAGTTGAGGCGATCCAAGTTGCTTCCTCGTGGAGCTAGTCCTTATAAAGTGCTTGCCAAGATCAATGATAATGCCTACACTATAGATCCTACAACCGATGAGTTTGTTGTTAGTAATAGCTTTAATGTTGTTGATTTGATATCGTATGATGGAGAATACCTTGGCGCGTCAAGGTAAACACCTTTTGAGGGGGGCATTTCATGATGATCAATATGTTGCTGAGAAGCTCAAGTCCAACGAAGTCAGTATTGGACCCATTATAAGGGCTCGTGCAAAGCTACTAGAACAACAGGTGAATTCACTCCTAAGCGATACCGCTAATTTACATGTTGAGAACTTTATACTACCTCAGTCGTTTCATCTATGTATGATCAGGTACGAGGGAGATGTAAGCGTTGCACGGGAAGAAGAGGAGCTACACAAGGTGTTGGATGTGAAAATAGTCCACAAATGCGCGAGGGAGGAGAGGAAGGCAAGCGCATCAGAAGAGGAAGGTCCCAGCAGCACTGCCACCCTAGGCAGTGGCATAGTCGCTCGAAGCCAGCGACACTGCCACCAACATCAGCGGCATGCCGCCCATGAGCAGTGGTACTGCCGCGGATAACAGCATCACTGCCACCCGTACCCAGCGGTACTGCCGCCAGGGTCCGAACCAATTTTGGCCGAAACCCATTTTGGGTCAGTTTGTATCCAGTTATTTCATACCCTGGTCGTCTCAGACACCTATATAAGCTAAAGGGAGACCCCCACATTAGGTTTAGACCACGTTGAAGATGAACCCTAGTTCCAGACTTGTTGCTATTGCATACAGCTTAAATTACCACACCATTTCGCATCGATATGGTGTTTTGCTACTGAAAGTTTGTGTGATATGTCGGGAATTCGGAGGTTGCAATTTACCGCTTCGTGGTCGGCGGCTACGGGCGCAAGTGTGTGGAGTTGCGAATATCTTTAGGGTTGAGAGCTGTTGCATTGGCGATAGGGATCGATCGAGAGAGTTCATCAATGTCATACAAGTTATCTTCATCGACATCATCATCTAGCACCTCGCTTATTGAGAAGATCGGGCCACCCCTTATCACTGCCTGTATGGCGGTCATGGCAGGGTGCGACGTCTCTTCAGTTGCTCGCCTCTTCAGCCTCCACGGGCGTGGCTGCAGGGGCGTGAATGACTGCTGCTATGCAAAGGTGCTGGCGCGGGGCTTCGGTGGAGTTGGATGGTGGGGTGGCGGCCCCGTGATCTCTGGGTGGTTTGGCGGCCGCTATGTCTGTGAGGGGTGGCATCTTGTGAGTTTCTGCGGCCACCGGCTCTTCCTTCGATCCCTGTATCGGCGTTCATCAAAGCTCCCTCTCTGTGGCGGTCGGTGATGCCTGCAGTGCTCTTCTCGGTTATCTTGTTCAGCAGTAGTGGTGTCGCTCGCCTTCAACCCCGTGAGGTGCGACTAGTGGTAGCGGAGCTCGCTATGCTCCCTGGTCTGGTTGTGGAGGCGGTGGTGGCTCCTGTGTGGCGGTGGTGCTCTTGCTGCGCATGAGGTGTGTGTCCGTGGGGTGCGGGCTACGTCTTGCTATCCGGCCACGTGGGGATGTGGAGGATCGATTGCTCCGGGCGAAAGCCTGACCGCGCGGCGTCCGCGAATGTCGTCGTCCTCCTTGGGGGTCAGTCATGGAGCTCTCCGACCGTTGCTATCCTGGGTTCACGGCTCAGTGTGAAATCCAAAAACCCGCTTTGTGGATTCTGTCAGTCGGATGACGAAGTCGTTCCATCGTCGTTTCCCCTCTTGAGGGCGTCGTCTTGAAGCCGGTTATTCTCTACGTGCACCCGAGGGCTGGACATACACGACATCTAGGTTGGCAAGATGTTAATCAGGTATGTGGGTGTTTCGGTTGGAGCCTTGTGAGGCAATGACATTGGTGAAGAGCAAGGTTTGCTAGCGACAAGATCGTGTTAGACGACTGTTCCAACATGTTCGATTGCCTTCGTGTTAGTCCTCTCTTGCTGTGAAGTAGAAGCTGCCTTGGGCGGTGTACGATGACTTTCGAGGGGCGGTCCAGCAATGAAGGTCCTATTCGGCGTGGGTCTTGCGCACCTCCTTGTCAGGGCTCGTCCTCAGTTTCAAAGCTGCCATCCTCTTCTCGAGGAGCCATCTATTTGGGATAGGCCAACTTGAGCTTCGTGTTTGTGTATTTTCTATGGGTAGCCATGGTGTCTATATGTGCCCCTGGTGGTGGCATGTGGATGGTTGTGGGTTTGGGCTTAGCCATGTTGTTACTTTTTGCTCGGTTTTTTCTCAAAAATTGATCACTTTCTACTTACTTAATGGATGTGACAAAGCTTTTGTTGAATGTAGATGGGCTGCAGCCCAGTAAGGCAACCCATGTAGTCTACAATTCCTGAAATCTCAAGGCCCATCACGTTGGCAGCTTGGGACATCCTTGGGGGACAAAGTTTAGTCCCACATTGCTAGTTGGGAGAGAGTTGGAGTGGTATATAAGGGATGCTGTTCTAGTCCTTCCAAGTGAGTGAGAATAGAAGGAGCCCTCACGCACTCCTCCTCCGCCCGCCCCGCCTCGGCTCGGCTCGCCAAGTCACGCACGCACGTCACGTTTCGTGACTCGAGTTCGAGTTCGAGACACACTCAAGGAAGCCTAAATTTTTTCTTGGTGCACCAACTGAGTTGGGTACGTGTCGACCTGCATGTGCATGCTCGCCGCGTGTCCCTGGCTTCCTACGCGTGGCAATGCGGTCGGGTCGGCTCTCCTCCTAGGCTATACAAGGAGACAGATCAGATCTGGAGAAACAGCTCTCAGAACTCTCTAGTCCGTCTCTCTCACGAAGTTCCTTTTGCTGCGCTACTCTCTAGTCTTCCCCATCCCGACGACTGCGTGCACAACCGTCCGGGAGAGCAGGCCTCCGAAACTCCGTCCGTTGAGATCCTGCACCGGGAGACGGGCGCTAAGGTTTTTGGGGAGCGTCTCGGCGCGACTGCTCGCTATTGTTCGTGCTCTTCTTCGCCGGTTCGACAGCTTCATCGGCAGATCCGACAACACCATGGGCGACATCAACAATTCCCATGGTGGTGTTGCTGCTGCTGGTGCGACCTTCCCGGTCGCTATGTACGTGCTTTTCCTCTCCTACCTTGCACTGCTACTTGTTCCATGTTCAGATCTGATGCATGTGCTTAGTCTGATGTGTGTGGTTAAGTATGCTTGTGCATATGTAATGTTGCTTTCGGTAATTAAACTCACACAAAAATTTCCTAATATTCTAACAATTCAAAAACCTTATATGCTTAGGAAATTTTCACCGTCTGGTTTTGCTGCTGCGCTCAAACCGAGCCCGTTTACGTGTTCTTATTTCAAGAGATGGCAGAATAAGACCCTCTTGTGGCTCACTTCTATGGGCGTGCACCGAGTTGCGGAAGGTATTCCCAGAGGTCCACTTACTCCTGAAGAGGATAAAGCGTTCGGGGATGCCACCGTAATCTTTGTGGGTGCCGTCCTAAGTGTGCTTGGAGACAAGTTGGTTGATTCTTATCTGCACATACAAAATGGGAAGGAACTGTGGGATGCACTGGACGCTAAGTTTGGTGCTGCCGATGCCGTAGGTGAACTGTATGCCATGGAGCAGTTCAATGACTACAGAATGGTTGAGAACCGATCTATAGTAGAACAGGCTCATGAGATACAGATCATGGCAAAGGAACTTGAGCTCCTCAAGTGTGTGCTACCTGACAAGTTTGTCGCGGGATGCATTGTCGCTAAGCTTCCCCCTTCATGGAGGAACTTTGCCACATCTCTGAAACGTCAGAGGCATGAGTTCTCTGTTGAGAATATCATGGGCTCTCTGGATGTTGAGGAGAAGGCTAGGGCAAAAGAAAAACACATTGGAGGAACCGAGGGACGTTCTGCTGCCAATATGGTGCAGAAAAATGCCCACAAGTCCAAGGGAAAGAACAAGGGAGTCTCCCAGACCACCATCTTCAAGAAGAAGGGGAAAACGGAGAAGAAAGATCCTTGCTAAGTTTGTGGCGAGACAGGCCATTGGGCTAATCGCTGTCCACAACGCAAAGGAAAGAAAGGTCAGGCTGGATAGAACTCAAATTCTGTCAACATGATCATTGGCAACACAGAGGAAGGAACTACATGGTATGGTAATATATAACCTATTGTTCTTTCGGTGTTTCAGCCCACAGAATGATGGGTTGACACAGGTGCTAATGTTCATGTGTGTGCTGACATCTCCATGTTTACCTCTTATCAGGCCCGAGGTTCCTCAGTAATGATGGGGAATGTGTTACATGCTACTGTTCGTGGTGTTGGCATGGTAGATCTGAAATTTACTTCGGGAAAGATCGTGCAACTGAAGAATGTGCTGCATGTCCCTTCTATCAAGAAGAATCTCGTTAGTGGCTCCCGTCTTATGAAAGATGGATTTAAGTTGGTGTTTGAGTCCAATAAAGTTGTACTGTCTAAGTATGCAACTTTTGTTGGAAAGGGCTATGAATGTGAGGGAATGTTTCGCTTCTCTCTAGAAGACTTCTGTGATAATGTTGTGAACCATGTAAGCACTAGTGTTAATGAAACTAATGTTTGGCATTCACGACTTTGTCATGTTAATTTTGGTTGTATGACGCGGCTTGATGATATGAGTTTAATTCCGAAATTCACCTTTGTCAAAGGCTCTAAGTGCCATGCTTGTGTGCAAGCAAAGCAGCCTCGCAAGCCTCACAAGCCTGCGAAGGAAAGAAACTTGGCACCACTAGAGCTCATACATTCGGATCTATGTGAGATGAATGGTGAGTTGACAAGAGGTGGAAAGAAATATTTCATGACTTTGATTGATGATTCCACTAGGTATTGTTATGTGTATCTCCTGAAAACTAAAGATGAGGCTCTTGATTTCTTTAAAATCTATAAGGCTGAATTTGAGAACCAAATTGAAAGAAAGATAAAAAGGGTTCGGTCCGATCGTGGTGGAGAGTACTTTTCTAATGAGTTCAATTTATTCTGTGCGGAACATGGCATAATCCATGAGAGGACGCCTCCCAATTCCCCACAATCCAATGGGATTGCGGAAAGGAAAAAACCGTACTCTAACATATTTGGTTAACGCCATGTTAGATGTTTCAGGTTTATCCAAGGAATGGTGGGGGGAGGTTATATTGACTTCGTGTCATATCCTAAACCGTGTTCCAACCAACAATAAAGAGATTACCCCTTATGAGGAATGGGAAAAGAAAAGGCCATCACTCTCCTACCTACGAACTTGGGCCTGTTTGGCTAAAGTGAATTTGCCAATCACCAAGAAGCGAAAGCTTGGATCAAAAACCGTGGATTGTGTCTTTCTTGGCTATGCTACCCATAGCATTGCTTATAGATTTCTTGTGGTGAAATATGGAGTGGACGACATGAATGTTGGTACCATCTTTGACTCAAGAGATGCTACATTCTTTGAGGATATATTTCCTATGAGAGATATGCATGGCATGTCTAGTTGGGAATCTGATCCAATACATTAAACTCCTATGGAGTCTGATGAGGAATCTGATGATGAGAGTTCAGATTCTGAAGAAGATGACAATGAAGCTCCCACAAGGAGTAAGAGACAAAGGATTGCAAAGTCTTTTGGTAATGATTTCATTGTGTATATTGTGGATGATACTCCCACTACAATTTAAGAAGCTCTCGCATCTCCTGATGCAGACTACTGGAAGGAAGCGGTTCAAAGCGAGATGGATTCCATCTTGGCTAATGGAACATGGGAGTTTGCTGAGCGTCCTTATGGGTGCAAACCTGTAGGATGTAAATGGGTATTTAAGAAGAAGCTTCGAGCTGATGGTACTATTGAGAAGTACAAAGCTCGCCTTGTAGCCAAAGGCTATACCCAAAAGGAAGGCGAAGATTTCTTCGATACCTACTCACCCGTGGCAAGATTGACCACCATTCGAGTACTACTATCATTAGCTGCCTCACACGGTCTTCTCGTTCATCAAATGGACGTTAAGACGGCTTTCCTAAATGGAGAGTTGGACGAGAAAATTTACATGGAACAGCCTGATGGTTTCGTACTAGAAGGTCAAGAAAGAAAGGTGTGTAAATTAAAGAAATCTTTGTATGGTCTCAAACAAGCACCCAAACAATGGCATGAGAAGTTTGAAAGAACTTTGACATCTGTGGGCTTTGTTGTTAATGAAGCTGACAAATGTGTGTACTATCGCCATGGTGGGGGTGAGGGAGTTGTCCTATGCTTGCATGTGGATTACATACTAATTTTTGGGACAAGTCTCAAACTGATTGAGGAGGTAAAAACCTTCTTATCTCGGTTTTTCGAGATGAAAGATCTTGGAGAAGCTGAGTGTTATATTGAACATCAAGTTATTAAGAGATGGGAATAATGGGATTACACTTGTGCAATCTCATTATGTTGAGAAGGTATTGAGCAGATTTGGTTATGCTGATTGCAAATCTTCTCTCACACCTTATGATCCTAATGTATTGCTTCGAAAGAATGAAAAGGCAACTAAAGATCAATTGAAATACTCTCAAATCATTGGTTCACTCATGTATTTAGCTTGCGCTACGAGGCCTGATACCTCGTTTGCTGTATGCAAACTTAGCCGGTTGGCGGCCAACCCGGGAGATGATCATTGGCATGCTCTTGAGAGAGTGATGCGCTATCTAAAGGGAACCATGAATTATGGAATTCATTATACCGGGTATCCAAGAGGACTTGAAGGGTATAGTGATTCCAATTGGATTTCAGAAGCTAAGATGAAGGCCACAAGTGGATATGTTTTCACTCTTGGTGGTGGCGCTGTTTCCTGGAAGTCTTGCAAGCAGACCATCTTAACGAGGTCAACTATGGAAACAGAACTCACAACATTAGATACAGCTACTGTCGAAGCGGAATGGCTTCGTGAGCTCTTGATGGACTTACCTATGGTTGAAAAACCAATTCCGGCCATCCTCATGAACTGTGATAACTGTGATTATCAAAGTGAAAAGTTCTAAGGATAATATGAAAAGTTCCAAACATATCAAGAGGAGATTGAAGTCTGTTAGAAAACTGAAGAACTCCGGAGTGATAGCATTGGATTATATCCAAAGTGCTAAGAATCTGGCAGTTCCTTTCACAAAAGGACTATCAAGAAATATGATAGACCTTGCATCAAGGGAGATGGGTTTGAGACCCACTTGAGTTTCCGAGGGGGTAACCCAACCTATGTGATCGGAAATTCCGTGAACTAGGACCTAGGAAAACAAACCGGAGTAACTGAGTTGATAGAAAATTTAATACTCCCACTCCGCTGCAGATGCAATTCTCTCATAGCTACTGCAAGGCAGATTGACAATGTCTTAATGTGTTCTGAGCGGCTCTTGATGAGCGAAGACGCTGTCCTACAGGGCAATCTTTGAAGAACACACCTATACGAGTGACACTACTGGTCATAGTGTGGGAGATTTGGGTGAATCTCTAGTAAGCTCATGAAGGGTCGAGGAGTATGACTTATAAGATCCACCCGAGGAGAAGGCTATGGTAGCCTAGTACCGTGCCGACACTGAGCGAAACTTGCTGCACAAGACTGACAATTCAAGGCATAGTCCAATGTTCAGTTGTTGTCAAGCGTAGCTCCTTGCCTAAGTGGAAGTTCAACTTAACAGTCTCCACTGAAGTGCAGGTATATTAAACAGTGAATGGAACCAATGTGTCATCTGATGTGCATATGAGATATGGTGGGGGATTGTTGAATGTAGATGGGCTGCAGCCCAGTAAGGCAGCCCATGTAGTCTATAATTCCTGAAATCTCAAGGCCCATCACGTTGGCAGCTTGGGACAGCCTTGGGGGATAAAGTTTAGTCCCACATTGCTAGTTGGGAGAGAGTTGGAGTGGTATATAAGGGATGCTGTTCTAGTCCTTCCAAGTGAGTGAGAATAGAAGGAGCCCTCGCGCACTCCTCCTCCTCCTCCGCCCACCCCGCCTCGGCACGTCACGTCACACTCAGCTCGGCATGGCACATCACGTCTCGCACGCATGTCGCGTTTTGTGACTCGAGTTCGAGTTCGAGACACACTCAAGGAAGCCTAAATTTTTGCTTGGTGCACCAACTGAGTTGGGTACGTGTCGACCTGCATGTGCATGCTCGCCGCGTGTCCCTGGTTTCCTACGCGTGGCAACGCGGTCGGGTCGGCTCTCCTCCCAGGCTATACAAGGATACAGATCAGATCTGGAGAAACAGCTCTCAGAACTCTCTAGTCCGTCTCTCTCATGAAGTTCCTTTTGCTGCGCTACTCTCTAGTCTTTCCCATCCCGGCGACTGCGTGCACAACCATCCGGGAGAGCAGGCCTCCGAAACTCTGTCCGTTGAGATCCTGCACCGGAAGATGGACGATAAGGTTTTTGGGGAGCGTCTCGACGCGACTGCTTGCTGCTGTTCGTGCTCTTCTTCGCCGGTTCAACTGCTTCATCGGCAGATCCGACAACACCATGGGCGACATGAACAATTCCCATGGTGGTGGTGGTGCTGTTGGTGTGACCTTCCCGGTCACTATGTACGCAGGGGCGGCGCGTTTTGGAGGCCATACAGGGCCCTGGCCCAGTCTTTGCTTAATGCAAGGCACTAATCCTACACTGAATAGCCGAAATCGTTAAAAAAAGGCCGACCTTCGCGAAGGGAAGGCAACTCGCTCCGCACGCAACAAGTGGCGCGCTGTGGTGCCAGAAAATCCCTGGGAAGTGGTCTCCCTGCTCGCCACGTGTCGCAAGAGGAAGCAAGGTGGGGATGGGGGAGGAGAGAGAAGACTGAGTTGTGTCAGTTTTTCCCTTTTTTTTTCTTTTAGATTCGTTTTTTCAAAATGAAATATCTTGAGAACCGTAAGTCCAAATTGCGAACCGTTTTCACTTTTGAGATCCTCGCGTCGAGATCTTCAAAACTAGATCCCATGTTGATAGGTTTGGAGATACTTTTTTTCCGTACTTCCAATAATATTATGATTGTACATGTGCTGTGTACCTAACTGTACTCGTGTTTCAACTGATAAGTACTTCTGTTTTTGTGTATTTGGTGCAATTTTTCCCTTTAATCGCTAACTGTACTCGTCCGTGTGCAGGATTGTACCTGTACTTACGCGCGACTGTACCTGCTCGTGTGCGCCACTGTACTTTTGTACATGTACTTGCTCGTGTTCACGACTGTACATGCTCGTATGCGCGCATGTACCTGTTCGTGTGCACGATTGTACCTGCTCGTGTGCGTGACTGTACTTGTACTCGCCTGTGTGTTCAACTGTACTCGTGTGTTGTGCGTGGATCATACCTGCTCGTGTGCACGGCCTGCACTGCTCGTGTGCGCGTCTGTACTTGTACTCGCATGTGTGTTCAACTGTACTCGTGTGTTATGCGTGATTGTACCTGCTCGTGTGCACGACTGTACCTGCTCGCGTTCGCGTCTGTACTTGTATTCGCCTATATGTTCAACTGTACTCGTATTTAAAAATGTGTAAATACAAGTGAGCTGCTTGCATGCAGATTATAAAGATTTGCTTTTATCATGCGTTAGTATCGTAAGCCATGCTCAGATTAATCGATTGATCGGTGGCAGTGTACGCGCGGGATCGCATGCAGTGTACGCGCGCGGGACCGCATGGGATGGAGCGTACTTCCTCGCATGGCTAGCGCGGCGGCGCGTACTTCTCGCGCGCGGGATGGAGCGTCACAGGGGAGATTGACACGTGTCAGCTTTTTGTGCGAAGCGCGGAACAGTTTTTCCCTTTGAGAAGGTTGGTCTCTATGTAGTGGTACCCATAGCCGAAATCGTTAAAAAAAGGCCGACCTTCGCGAAGGGAAGGCAACTCGCTCCGCACGCGACAAGTGGCGCGCTGTTTATCAATTATTGGCTCAGTTTGCTTCATGTGGCCCAGGCTACATAAGCTGTGATGGGCTGTAACACTACCTTATAAGCATTTTGGCCCATGCTTCCTTTTGTCTCACGCCTCCGCCACTGTATGTACGTGATTTTCCTCTCCTACCTTGCACTGCTACTTGTTCCATCTTCAGATCTGATGCATGTGCTTAGTCTGATGTGTGTGGTTAAGTATGCTTGTGCATCTGTAATATTGCTTTCGTTAATTAAACTCACACGGAAATTATCTAATATTCTAACAGCTTTGTCTCCTACATTGTACTAAGTTCTACGAACGGCATCGTACTCACCAAGATCTTCCGAGTACGCAATACCATGCTTCGTGCTCGCCAAGGGGGCATTGGAGATGGCCGGGAGCAGCGATGCTATCACACGGCAGCCATGGCGAGCGAGATGGTGAGAAGCTCGCCGGGCACCGCGACTGACTGCTGCGCGGAAGCTACGATGTCGGAGCATCAGCCGTCTTGCTGGAGCCCGCGCTGAAAAATGGGTGAGGTCAGGGAGGGGCGCCGCTGGACAAAGGTGAAGGTCTGGACGGTTGGTCATTGGTGGAGGTGGGGCGACGGCAAGGACGACGGACGGACAATCGACGGCAACGACGGAGGGCGTTGGAGATTTCACGAGTGTGTTTCACTGTTTCCTGTTTCCTATTTCCGGATGGTCCCACATGTTGGCGCCAAGGTTCAGAGGTACGACGGAGCCATCGAGCGACACATAGAAAAGGCGCGGAACACGGAACACCGACAAAAAGTAGAGATTTCATTGCTTGCATGAGAATAACGAGCGAAAGGCATAATATAGGCTACGGGTTACAATGGACTTGGAGAAAAAGAAAAACTACTAACTTATTATTGGCCTAACAGAATTGGTAACAAAAGAGAAACCTTCTTCGGGACTAAAACTCCTCTGTATCCAGTCCTTAATAGACTTCCTAACTAATCTTATTTTGTAGTGGCAGGCTTTACTGTTGACCCCACATAACATATAAGGATACGCAACTTAACCTCAAGGTGTCGCATCAAGAGCATCAGAGGCCAAGGCAAAGCTGCACAATCACTAATCGCACTGGTCGTCCGGAGTCCCTGGGAAAAGGCTGGACGGCGGTTCATACGACACCTCGCTTGTGTCGTACTTTATTTCGAAACGGCTTCCCAGGTTGTCCAGGCTGAGCAGAAACTCACTTGGACTGGCCAGATGATGTAACCTTACTGTCATCTTCTTTATCTCCGTGGACATATCCAACAGCATAACCAAAAAGGAAAAATCATGATTAGATTCTCTGAAGTTATGGATTTCCACTTCCTCAAGGATATCCAGATTGTAAGATGTACACCAGTTTTGTTGCTCACAACAAGCGCAAATCGATGTGCATGGAGCATCCACCTGAAATAAAGAGATATAATGCTCAATGCTAGCTGATATCGTGAACGTAACAAACAGAAGAGGAGATCAGATCAGGCCTTAATGGGAGAATGATGTGAATGTTTTTCTACCAATTAGCATCACTCCAACAACAATTGAAGTACTTAGTAAGATAAGTTCTAACTTTACCTTCAAGTCATCACGTAATGTCACCTTCAGCTTTCTAACACATGGACATATACTGAGCAGATGGAACACAGAAGCTGCAATTGCATGTCCTTTTGTTTCTAACCACAGGGACAAAGTATTGATGTTGGGAAGCCTGGTTATGATACCCATCAAGTACTCATACTTACTTAAATCCTGCAAAATCAAAGGAAGACGGTCAACAACTGAAATTTCTAGTTTCAAAAGCAAATTGTCCTATTCATAAAACTTGGTTACCAAATCAACAGATAATACATTCAACTTGTTTGAAGTTTTGTTTGTCATAAAAGACCCCCATGGAAAAAATGAACAATTGCATTGCTAATTCTCGAGAAACATACTCCAGGTATTATGGTCTAAGCTGTTTAAGTGATATTTGTTCCCGTTTCTAAGTCTTAAGGTAAGCCATAACATAGTGCTGGGTGAGTGACTACTTGGGATCACTAATAGATAAAGACTGTCGAGTAAAGGAATAAAAAACTAAGGAAATAATCAATTTAACTTCCAAGGTACTTTTGTGGCATCAATTTGCTAGCTTGTTACTTAAGTATTCCATTTAAATCAACTAAAGAGAAGGTGTACTCACACGTTCATAGTCGAGTATGAGGTCAAGCTGGGAGACCACCGGAATGTGCTGTAAAAGCATCGCAGAATCCTGAAGGAGTCTAAAATTAATCCGCCCAAAAACAGGTATGGGGAAGGTGATCAGCTGCTGGAGGTTCGGCATCTCGCTGAACACCACAAAGCTCGGATCAAATGCATCACTCCACCAGAGCAACTCCAGCCTCGAGGCATAAATGGCAGCAACTGGCTTCCTCCAACTCCTAATAAAGCAAGCGACCACATTCAACGCTATGAGCATTGGCGCATTAATCGTGAGCTCCTTAAGCCCATTAAGCATATTCAATTCGAGACGCTCTAGCGTATCCGAGATGATGCACAGACTATCCAATCCCCGCACGATCGAGATGCAGAGCTCCCGCAGCACCGGACACCGCGGTGAGGAGACCATGTTGCCAAGCTCGGACTCGGACTCGGAATCCAAAGTCACGTGCTCCAGCCGCAACTCAGTGAGCATGGAGAATACGCCGGCCAGAGGGAGCTCCAGGTACACGAACCCGAGGCGCAGCCACACCCTGGCCGCCGTCTCGAAGCAGGGTAGGTGTAAGGTGGGGCACTTCCAGGACAGCGCCTTCACGTTCGCCCTCTCCTGCCCGGGCGTCCTGTTGTAGAAGTAAAGCTCTCCGCCTGCGATGAGGCGGCTGGCGGCGGTGTGGAGCCAGGCCTCAGCGCCGGCGTCGTTGCGGCAAGCGACATGGATAAGGCGGAGGTCCAGACAAGCGGCGGTAGCGGTGAGCGCGGGCTCGATAGCGGCTGGATCGGAGGGAAAGGGAAAGTGGATCTCCGGGAGCTGGGCCCAGAGGCCCCGCCAACGGCGGGAGAGGACGCTGGTCCGTGCCGCGACGGTGGTGGAAGAGAGGCGAAGGAGGATGGAGCGGAGGATATCATCGGGAAGAGCGCTGAGACGGTCCTCTAGGACTCCGGTGGAACCCAAGGAGAGCTCCTCGATCTCGGCGGGGAGCTCAACGGTGGCACCGTCGCTATCGTCGGGAAGAGCGCTGAGACGGTCCTCTAGGACTCCGGTGGAACCCAAGGAGAGCTCCTCGATCTTGGTGGGGAGCTCAACGGCGGCGCTGTCGCCACCACCGTCGTGGTTGCCCAAAGGAAGAAACATTTCGGGAGGTGAAAGTGCAAACGGAGAGTTGTGGCCAAAAGCTATGACGAGGAGGGGAAATAAATAGGGAAGGAAGTTGGTCATAACTAGGACGCTAGGTCTCGTCATAGTCATCGGCCCAAACTAGACAATTACTGCTTGAATAATTCATTGATTTTTCATGATATTTTGCCATTTCTCTTCTTTTATATTTTTTTATCCTAATCAAAATATTGAATGGTTATTGTTCTTATGAAGATTTCCCAGTCTAATGACACACCTTAGCATGGTGGCTTCTGCCCCCAACCAGCTTAAATTTTATTTTATTTTAGCTTCGTAAAATATTTGCTTTTACCACATAAATGGTATCTTCTTATTAAGTGGTTCTTCTTTTGCCTTCGAATTTATGTGGCCCCATCCTCAAGCTTTCCTCCCGTGCCACAGATGGTCTAGTCAATATTATTATTTTTTCGGTAACGAAAACCCCGCCGTAAGACAATAAATGTTCTTACACCTTCTTACTATCTCAAGACTTAAATACGATTCATTCAATTAGATTTCAAATTTAACTACGCCACACCAGCTCAAAAATATTTCATACTATCTTGTATACTAATGTAAAGTATTGGTGAAAAGATTTTTTGAGCACTCATCAAGTCTTGCTCAAGCCCTACCACTCGTCTAATCAGCATTTACGCTTTCATCGGGAACAAAAATGCTGATGTAAAACAATAAATGATCGCACATATCATCTCCCATGAAAATTAAATATGATTCATTCAATTAGATTCCAAGTTTAAATGTGACTCGCCACCTCATAGATCTTTTCATATTGGTGAGCCTCGTCATATTGGACTTCTCTAAACCTGCTTTACCTAATAGCCATCGGCCCAAACTAGACATTTACTAGAATTCATTATTTTTCATGATATTCTTATATTTCTCTTCTTTTACATTTTTCATCCTAATATATTGAATAGTTATTGTTTCTCGAAAGATTTTCTAGCCTAATGATAGGTCTTACCTGGGAACAGGGTGGCTTCTTCCTCCACCAGCTCAACTATTTTTATTTTTGCTCCGTAAATAATTTTATAGTAGCATATAAATGTTTTTCCTTAGAATTTATGTGTCCCATCCTCTTCATCCACACCACTGTTTGCCTAGTCAATATTATTACTTTTGTCGGTAACAAATAATCTGCCATAAGAAATAAATGTTCTTACACCTTGTATCTATCTCAAAATCTAAATCCACCACACCAACTCAAAGATTTTTGTATACTATCTTGTATACTAATTTAAACTATTCTTGCCAAATTTTTGTGGGCCCTCCTAAAGTCTTGATCAAGCCACACCACTTGTCCAATAAGTATTTACGCTTTCGTAAAAAACAATATTTCTATGTAAGACAATAAATGATCATACACCTCGTCTATCGTGAAAATTAGATACGATTCATTCAATTATATCTCAAGTTTAACTGTGACTCGGCATCTCAGAGATCTTTGGATACTAGCATTTATATAAGAGCAATTCCAATAGTATAGCCAACTGTTGGCTATAACAAGATGTCATATCATTTGTAGTCATCATATAGCTAACATGTATAATAGTTGGCTATAAGAATGTAGTACTTTACTAATATATGGCCCACCTTTCACTCTCACAAGGTGCCTAGGAGCACGTGCAAGAGCTGGCTATTGCATAGTAGCCCACATCCCTTCTCTCTCCTCTTCTCTCTCCTCCAACTCATCTAAAATATATTATTTAATGTCTTATAGTCAGCTGACTGGACTCTATTGTACTTGCTCTAATCACTATCTCAGCCCATAAATGATGTACAATGTGCCCAAATTTATTTAGAAATTATGTGGTCCATCCTCCAGTCTTGCTCGAGCACCACTGCCCGTCACGTACTCATCATTGAGAAAAATTAAGCAATCATAAGACAATAAATGAAAATCTTATGCACCCTTTCTCTTCAAAGAATTAGATGACTCATTTAATAAGATATAAGAGTTAACTGTGATCAACAAGTTCAAAGATTCTTTGATATAGCCAATATATTATCACTATCTTATGCTATAAATGAGTTACTAATGTGAAGTAGTCCTCCTAAATTTGGTTTAGAATTTATGTGTCCCCTCTTCAAATCTTTCTCATGATATACCACTTATTTGTTCAATAATGTTGCTGCCATCAATAAACAACAAGGGAAGGGTAGATGTCGAATCTTGTGCATTTTCATAGCATGCATCTCCAAAATACGGGAAACTTTTGAACCTTTTACGTTTAAGATCAGAGTGATCAAATTTGAACTCTAGTGTCAAAGTTGACCTAAGTTAGGCATTGGATTTAAAATTCAAATTTTGATGAATTTTAGTATTTTAAAATGTGGGATAAACTAAAACTTTAAAAAGCTAAACCTTTTTGCAACGAGTGATTAACATTGGGTGATAATAAACAATGAAACACAGTTCTAAAATTTTAATTCAAAACTAAGGTTTGACTTTGGTCAAATTTGAATTCAAATAATTTGAATCAAAAACCTAATTCTTTGATTCAAATATTCCTAAGAACTATCTCAAACTATAATTACCACTCTCAATCGTAGTCTCAAGCTCAACTAACATTCATATAGAAAGACTAAACGAATTTCAGATTTGAATTTCAATAATAGTTGTAGCCATATTCAAATATTCATAAATAAATAAATAAAACTCATAAAAATACAAATTTACTACCAAAATTTACAAAAAATATTCTCTACCATATTTCAATCATCGAATAAGCACTTACCATGTGGAATCATCCAACAATATAAAAATAGTAAAATAACCTAAAATACAAAAAATAAAATCAAAGCCTAAACCATCTAGCCTATCAACACTACACCATCTTTACCACCTCAGAGCACCAACACATCATCTTCAATCCATTTCCATGATCACCACTTGATCTTTCCAACAGTTGCACACACACAAACAGATATAGCTTGTGTCATGTTAAAAGTTTTGGATTCACCAGTGGTGAATCCATTTAAATATAAAATAAAATGTAAGTACTTCCGGGAAGAACTTCTAGAAGCACAAGTTCAATAAATATTCTAGGGAGCTTCCTAAAATCAAACATAGGCAACCTAGAGCAGCACATGCCTTAAATCCACATTCAAATCAACTCATCATTAGGCAACATGGACAAGTATCTCTTACGCAAGCAAATTAACCAACAAGGATAGTAAAATCCTTAGGCATCACTTTATGGGCAACATAAGTAATAAGCACCATATTTTGCATCTCATATTTTAAGGCAACAATTTAGAATACTCCCCAAAACCTAAAATTGGATTCATATGGCAACATAAACTTAAATGCACCAAATTAACCGAAGTGTTTATGGCACAAATAAGAATCCAAATCTTTTAAGTAAAATTATAGTCCATACTAGCACAGGTAAGCTAGCGGGATTAATCTCTAGCCCATAAGTTAGACAAATAATTTTCCAAGCCACTAAACTTAAGTCATCATTTAAATCACATAAATGAAGTAGGCATTGGAACTGTCCAAATTGAGATGGACATGAAACCAATCAACCAAACTGGCATGCCTAGATTGGCAATGATGCATGTAAAATGCATACATAAACTTTGTATTTTATTGTCACATATTTCAATATATTTGCATCTTATACAATGTTATATCCATGTTTACATTGATTTTTGGGGATCTACCAATGATCCTCTTTATTTGGTTTGTAACTTTGCAAGACATGAAATCCCAGTTTTACATATTTTTAACTTTGAGGGACCTAAACGGAGTCAAAGGGAAGTAGATTTTTTTAGGATTATTTTTTCATGAAAGCAAGTGATGAGCGCAGATTGCACACCGTTGGGGAACCACAAGAGGAAGGAATGATGAGCACAGCAGCAAGTTTTTCCATAGTAAGAAACCAAGGTTTAATTGACCAGTAGGAGAAAGGCGTGACTTCTGAAGGTGTTGCTAGCTGACTTGTGGCAGGGCGCATTACCGGCGTCAGCAACAACGTGAAACGTGCACACAACACAACTAAAATACTTTGCCCCAAATTTCAGTGAGGTTGTCAATCTCACTGGTTTTGCCGAACACAAAGGATTAAACTTATCGAGTGGAAATATATATTTGAAGTATGTAAAGAGAACAGTGCTTACAGTAAGTAAATCGAACATGATGATTGTATCAGTATAAAAGAAAGTACCAGGGTCCACAGTTCACTAAAGGTGTCTCTCCATAAAGATAAATAACATGATGGGTGAACAAATTACAGCTGGACAATTAACAAAATACCGACCATACATGACAAGATGATTACTACGAGATTCGTTTGGGCATTACAACATAATACATAGACCATAATCCAACTGCGTCTTTGACTAATAATCCACCTTCCAGTTATCGTTCGAACCCCTTTCAGTATTAAGTTGCAAGCAACAGATTATCGCATTAAGCAATATGTGTAAAGTAAACAATAGAATTACCCTTGGATAAAACATTGTTGTTTTCTCCCTAGTAGCAACAACACATCTACAATCTTAGAAGTTATTGTCACTCTTCCAGAAAACTAGAGGCATGAACCTACAATCGAGCATAAATACTCCCTCTTGGAGTCACAAGCATTTACTTGAACAGAGTATCTACTATCAACAGAGAGCATACAATATCGCAAATAACATATGACAAGAATATATAATCGATCTCAACATAGTATTCAATATTCATCGGATCCTAACAAACATAACATGTAGCATTACATAAGGATGATCTTGATCATGTAGGGCAGCTCACAAGATCTAAACATGAGGCAAAAATTGGAGAAGACAACCATCTAGCTACTACTATGGACCCATAGTCTAGGGATGAACTACTCATGCATCACTTCGGAGGCGGGCATGGCGATGTAGGGGCCTCCGGTGATGATCTCCCCTCCGGCAGGGTGCCGGGAAGAGCTTCAGAACCCTCCCGAGCTAGGGTATGCAATGGCGTTCGCGATGGAACTTTTCGTGGATGGAGGCTCGGGTGTTTAGGTTTTTCCCGAGATCGTGAATAAATAGGCGGAAGGGCGAGTTCGGTAGAGCCCTAGGGGGCCCACACCACCCCTTAGAGCGGGCCCAGGCTTGGCCGCGCCAAGGCATGGACTGGCCGCCCTATGGCTCCTCTTCGACCCCCCTCTGGACTCTGTCTTGGTTACGGAAAAATATTGACTTCTTTTGTTTCGTCCAATTCCGAGAATATTTCATGTACAACTTTTCTGAAATACAAAACAGCAGAAACAGGGAACTGGCACTGTGGCACCTTGTTAATAGGTTAGTGCCGAAAAATGTATAAAAGTGCAACGAAGTATGAGCAAAACATATACAGATTGGTGTAAAACAAGCATGGAGCATCAAAAATTATAGATACGTTTGTGATGTATCAGCATCCCCAAGCTTAACCCATGCTCGTCCTCGAGTAGGTAAGTGATAACAAAATAATTTTTGAGGTGACATGAAGCCAACACAATCTTGATCCAGTTATTGTAAAGCATTGTGAGATGGGATCAAAGTATTCTAAACATAGGCATGATAGACATAATTCTAACAATAGAACTTAGCAACTATGTTATAACATGAAAAGTAACTCAAACAAAGGATCATGAATAATTGTGCATTAAAAGCAACTGTCTGTTTATGAGCATAGATAAAACATAGCAAAGTGATACTCAACATGTCCTTTATGAAGTAGCAAAACATAAATGCTAGGACACCTTTAAAGTTCAAAGGGTGACTAGATACAAGTAATTTAAGAACAAGCAATAGCATAATCATGAATCAATCAATAATAATTTTGGGACTATGCACATTGCACTAAGAATGACAACTATGCTCTCTTAATTGGTGCATAAAGCAGAAGATGGAGATTCAGCATAAAAGTAAAAGAAAGACTCTTTGTAGAGAAGCAAGATTAACAAGTTTTACAAACCTTCCAAAAAGTATGGTACTCATTAGCTTTGAGCTCTCATTGCCCCTATCATAAGAATCTTGAATGGTTAAAGTTAATGTGAGGGCAAATATGAATTATATGCTTGACAAATCACAAGTTGAAAATCTCGTGCCCCTTGAATATGAGTACCTAAACCTCATGCTACTCAACTTAGGTCCCAAATAAGTTCTTGTCATTGTAAGTATACATGTATCATTGAGAACGCCAACGGGGTACCTCCTGCCTCATGATATGGAAGTACTCTTGCATAGGAGCAATCCCATGCCAAAATGACAAGACAAATAGACAATGAGCATCTCAACAATCTTTTTATTTACTATGGGTATAGCTTTTTATTGAAGATGCTTCATAGAATGCTCACTAGGGTTCGCTGTAAATTTCCACCATGAATGATGCATGGCTTAGATTAGAGGCACAGGTGTTTCTCTAACATAAGTACAAACTTCATGGACTTACAAGTTTCCATTTTATTTCGCACCGCTAGACAATTTTAAAAAAAGAACATGACATCAACTAAATATGAATAAGTGCAATGTTGAAAGCATTCCCCATGAAAGCATGGTTGTGCTAACTCCCAACTTGCAATTTGCAAACATATAAACTTCATAAGATAGTCACAATGATCAAGTTTATTATGTGCAAGAAAGTAAATGAGCCATCAAGTTCGTGAGAGCTTTACTAACTAATTTGTGCATGCCAAAATTTAATTTGAAATATAAATAAAACATGATGAGCATAATTGGAATAGCAATAATGCTAGTAGGTAGATATGGTGGACACAATTAGTGTCGAGGGTACTCCTAGGCAATGCCCACCTTTGGGGGCTTAGGGTTGACGGAATCCTGCAGGCTGACACGAGAATCACATACCAAACAAACGGGGAGAGAGATTTACCCAGGTTCGGGGCCCTCGATAACGTAAAACCCTTACTTCATGCTTGTCTGATCTTGATTATCGAGATATCGGGTTACAATAGGGTAGCCGAAGCCTTCCTATGAACTCGTCGAGAAGCTAAGATTTTGTATGACCTAGCTCTAGACTTATGGTGGTCATGGCTAAGTTGATTGTGTGTCCCTCGGCAGACCGTCTCCTGGCCCTTATATTGTGAGCTTGGTCTCGAGAGGTCTGTCAGGGTACGACTAGCTTACAAAGAGTGTTATGTCTAAACTTCCCTTGTTTCTTCGTCTTCTTGCCTCGTTCTTCAAGAATCCTCCTTTGGAACCGACATAACGGCCCGCCTTGGTCGGTGGATGATCTTCATGGGCCCCTAGTTGGGCCGTAGGAGGTACCGTAATACTAGTTACCCGAAGGGTAATGCCCACATGAATAGCCCCCGAGTGACTGGCCGAAGAAGCTTCGGGCAGGGACTAAAATTGTCTTATGTCGAACATTCATAATTGCAGGAAGATCTTGAGTTCTTCGAAACATAAACGTCTTTTTTATCGGGTGCGCATCCAGTGCTCCCGATGGGAGTAGCCCCCAAGTCTAAGGATGGGTGCTTGCAACCGTGCGTAGACTCAAGTTGTACTACTCGAATGCTTCTTATGCTGCCGATATTTTCTGTAAACCGTCGCGGTCATCCGATAAGTTTTGTATATCGGGTCTTCAATATCTTCGAATTAGGCCATGCCTATTGATAGTACGTAAAGGATTTTGAGTAACGTTCCCAGTTTACTTGATAAATTGATACTGGTTAATTGCCAATGACAAAACAACATTACTCTACTCAGAATCAAGTCCCCGGGCATGATTCTGGAAATAATTTGAAATCTTCGAATTCTCAGCCTTTTATCGGGTAAGCGTCCGACGCTCCCAATGGGAGTATCCCCCGAGTCTAGGAACGGATGCTTGCAACCGTGCGCAGACTCAAGTCAATCAACTCGAAGTTTTAATTTCCTTTGGATGCATCATGACGAGTCGATACCTTTCATGACATCATCAATTACGTTGCTACTGCGGCGGTTCGATTGACAAGTCGTGACTGGACTGGCCCACCCTACTTCTGCGCGGTTAGTTAGGAAATGACTAGTCCTCGCGCATTGACCGAGGCCCCTCCTCAATTTCCGTGCCTGATGGAAAAAGTATCCTTGTTATGATGGATGCAATGACACACGGTGATCTAACCGTAGAGCTCCTTTGATAACTTTTGGTTTATAAACGAGAAGGAGAAAAAATTTCCACTCTCCCCTTTCACAGTCTTCCTTCCTCGTTCGCCCTTCTTCCTCAAAGCTACCGCGCCACCGCCGCCATTCTTTGACTTTCTTCCGATTACCAAGCACTCTCGAAGATGGTGAAGAAGAAGAACCCCACGATTGTCACCGGCACCACAACCACTGGCGTCACTAGCAAGGTCACATCTGGTGCGCCAAAGAGGGGCGCATCGGAAGTCTCCGCCGCGGCACCCGCGCTAGAGGTTTCCACCGTGGCGCCTGCGCCCGGTGATTGGCCTGCTTCTACAACGACCAAGCGCGACGAGAAGAAAGCTCGTAGCCTTGGTTTGATTTCTGCTGACGAGGGGAATGTCATCCTT
>NC_061514.1:179733979-179761745 GCF_022539505.1 Lolium rigidum | reverse complement strand
TCCCCAAGCTTAGATGCTTGAGTCTTCTTAAAATATGCAGGGATGAACCACGGGGGCATCCCCAAGCTTAGAGCTTTCACTTTTCTTGATCATAGTATATCATCCTCTTCTCTTGACCCTTGAAAACTTCCTCCACACCAAACTCGAAACAAACTCATTAGAGGGTTAGTGCATAATAAAAATTAACATGTTCAGAGGTGACACAATCATTCTTAACACTTCTGGACATTGCATAAAGCTACTGGAAGTTAATGGAACAAAGAAATCCATCCAACATAGCAAAAGAAGCAATGCGAAATAAAAGGCAGAATCTGTCAAAACAGAACAGTCCGTAAAGACGAATTTTATTGCTTGCTCAAATGAAAATGCTCAAATTGAATGAAAGTTGCGTAAATATCTGAGGATCACTCACGTAAATTGGCATAATTTTCTCGAGTTACCTACATAGAATTAGGCCCAGCATTCGTGACGAAGAAAGAAATCTGTTCTCACGCAAGTAATCCAAATCTAGTATGAACCTTACTATCAAAGACTTTACTTGGCACAACAATGAAATAAAAATAAGATAAGGAGAGGTTGCTACAGTAGTAACAACTTCCAAGACTCAAATACAAAATAAAAGTACTGTAGCAAAATAAACACATGGGTTATCTCCCAAGAAGTTCTTTCTTTATAGCCATTATTATGATGGGCTCAGCAGTTTTAATGATGCACTCGCAAGAAATAGTAGTTGAAGCAAAAGAGAGCATCAAGAGGCAAATTCAAAACAAATTTTAAGTCTAACATGCTTCCTATGCGTAGGAGTCTTGTAAATAAACAAGTTCATGAGGAGCAAAGTAACAAGCATAGGAAGATAGAACAAGTGTAGCTTCAAAAAATTCAGCACATAGAGAGGCATTTTAGTAACATGAAAATTTCTACAACCATATTTTCCTCTCTCATAATAATATCCAGTAGCATCATGAGCAAACTCAACAATATAAGTATCACATAAAACATCTTTATTCACATGCATAAAAGTATCATTACCCTCCACATAAGCATAGTCAATTTTATTGGTAATAGTAGGAGCAAATTCAACAAAGTAGCTATCATTATTATTCTCATCATCAAATATAGGAGGCATATTGTAATCATAATCAAATTTATCCTCCATAACAGGCGGTTCTAAAAGACTACTATCATTATAATCATCATAAATAGGAGGCAAAGCATCATCAAAGTAAATTTTCTCCTCAATGCTTGGGGGACTAAAAAGATCATGCTCATCAGAACCAGCTTCCCCAATCTTAGAACTTTCTATATCATTAGCAACAATGGTATTCAAAGTGTTCATACTAATATGTTCCATGGGTTTTTTAATTTTCGCATCAAACCATCCATGTCTTAAATCGTGAAATAGAATAAGAAGCTCATTGTTGTCCATTATGCCAAACTAGTGTAAACAAGAAACAAAAAGATGCAATTGCAGGATCTAAAGGAAATAGCTTCGAACACACACACAACAGCAATAGAAAAGTACTTTACCTGGAACCGGAGTATGAATGCCTTTTACCTTTCCTCCCCGGCAACTGCGCCAGAAAAGAGCTTGATGTCTACGGGTGCTTCTATTCTTGTAGACAGTGTTGGGCCTCCAAGAGCAGAGGTTTGTAGAACAGCAGCAAGTTTCCCTTAAGTGGATCACCCAAGGTTTATCGATCTCGTGGAGGAAGAGGTCAAAGATATCCCTCTCATGCAACCCCGCAACCACAAAGCAAGAAGTCTCTTGTGTCCCCAACAAACCTAATAGGTGCACTAGTTCGGCGAAGAGATAGTGAAATACATGTGGTATGAATAAATATAAGCAAGTAGCAACGGCACCGTAAAAGTGTTTGCTCGGCGTGTGGTTGATGGTGGTAATATTGCAGGAAGTACGGATGCGAGAAAACAAGAAACAAGCAAATGGTAGCAAGTATTTAGGAACAAGGCCTAGGGATCATACTTTCACTAGTGGACACTCTCAACATTGATCACATAACAGAATAAATAGATAGATGCTAGACTCTACACTCTCTTGTTGGATGATGAACACCACTAACCGTGTAGGATTACACGAACCCTCAATGCCGGAGTTAACAAGCTCCACAATATTCGATGTTCATGTTTAAATAACCTTAGAGTGCATGACAGATCAACATAACCAAACCAAGTACTAACATAGCATGCACACTCGTCACCTTCACACTACGAAAGGAGGAATAGATCACATCAATACTATCATAGCAATAGTTAACTTCATAATCTACAAGAGATCACAATCATAGCCTACGCCAAGTACTACACGATGCACACACTGTCACCATTACACCGTGCAGGAGGAATAAACTACTTTAATAACATCAATAGAGTAGCACACAGATAAATTGTGATACAAAACACATTGCAATCATAAAGGGATATAAATAAGCACTTCACTATGTCATTCATAACAGTGAATAAGTATTCTGTGAAATATAGCCGAAGAGACCCACACGGTGCACACACCGTCACCTTTACACACGTGGGACAAGGAGTCTCCTGGAGATCACATAAGTAAAACCCACTTGACTAGCATAATGACATCTAGATTACAAGCATCATCATATGAATCTCAATCATGTAAGGCAGCTCATGAGATTATTGTATTGAAGTACATAGGAGAGAGATGAACCACATAGCTACCGGTACAGCCCCTTAGCCTCGATGGAGAACTACTCCCTCCTCATGGGAGACAAGCAGCGTTGATGAAGATGGCGGTGGTGTCGATGGAGGAGCCTTCCGGGGACACTTCCCCGTCCCGGGCGGCGTGCCGGAACAGAGACTCTTGTCCCCCGCATCTTGGCTTCGCGATGGCGGCGGCTCCGGAAGGTTTCTCGTACCGTGGCTTTTTCCGTATCGTGTTTTAGGTCGGGGACCTTTATATAGGCGAAGAGGCGGAGTCGGGAGGCGACGAGGCGGTGACACACTAGGGGCGCGCCCCCTAGGCCGCGCCGCCCTGTCATCCGGGGGCCCGAGTGGCCCCTCTCGGCGACTCTCGGGTGTTCCGGAAGCTTCGTGGAAAAATAGGATGCTCGGGCCTTGATTTCGTCCGATTCCGAGAATATTTCCTTACTAGGATTTCGGAACCAAAAACAGCAGAAAACGAGAACCGGCCCTTCGGCATCTCGTCAATAGGTTAGTTCCGGAAAACGCATAAATATGACATATAATGTGTACAAAACATGTAGATATCATCAATAATGTGGCATGGAACATAAGAAATTATCGATACGTCGGAGACGTATCAATGTGCTGTTGCCACTAGGGATAAAACATTGATGCTATGTCCGAGGATGTAGTTATTGATTAAATTACGCACCATACTTAATGCAATTGTCTGTTGTTTTGCAACTTAATACTGGAAGGGGTTCGGATGATAACCCGAAGGTGGACTTTTAGGCATAGATGCATGCCGGATAGCGGTCTATGTACTTTGTCGTAATGCCCAATTAAATCTCACAATACTCATTATATCATGTATGTGCATTGTTATGCTCTCTCTATTTGTCAATTGCCCGACCGTAATTTGTTCACCCAACATGCTATTTATCTTATGAGAGAGACACCTCTAGTGAACTCGTGGACCCCGGTCCATTCTTTTACATCGAATACAATCTACTGCAATACTTGTTCTTTATCGTTCTCTCGCAAACAATCATCATCCACACTATACATCTAATCCTTTGTTACAACAAGCCGGTGAGATTGACAACCTCACTCGTTTCGTTGGGGCAAAGTACTTTGGTTGTATTGTGCAGGTTCCACGTTGGCGCCGGAATCTCCGGTGTTGCGCCGCACTACATCCCGCCGCCATCAACCTTCAACGTGCTTCTTGGCTCCTCCCCGGTTCGATAAACCTTGGTTTCTTTCGGAGGGAAAACTTGCCGCCGTACGCATCACACCTTCCTCTTGGGGTTCCCAACGGACGCGTGCCGTACGCGTATCAAGCATATTTTCCGGCGCCGTTGCCGGGGAGATCAAGACACGCTCGCAAGGGGAGTCTCCACAATCCAATCTCTTTACTTTGTTTTTGTCTTGCTTTATTTTATTTACTACTTTGTTTGCTGCATTATATCAAAACACAAAAAAATTAGTTGCTAGTTTTACTTTATTTACTCGTCTTGCACTCTATATCAAAAAGACAAAAAAAATTAGTTACTTGCATTTATTTTATCTAGTTTGCTTTATTTACTACTGCTAAAATGGCCACTCCCGAAAATACTAAGTTGTGTGACTTCACAACCACAAATAATAATGATTTCTTATGCACACCTATTGCTCCACCTGCTACTACAAGAGAATTCTTTGAAATTAAACCTCGCTTTATCGAATCTTGTTATGCAAGAGCAATTTTCTCGGTGTTAGTTCTGATGATGCTCGCTGCCCATCTCAATAATTTTGTTGAATTGTGTGAAATGCAAAAGTATAAAGATGTAGATGGTGACATTATAAAATTAAAATTGTTTCCTTTCTCCTTAAGAGGAAGAGCTAAAGATTGTTTGCTATCTCTGCCTAAGAATAGTATTGATTCATGGACTAAATGCAAGGATGCTTTTATTGGTAGATATTATCCCCCTGCTAAAATTATATCTTTGAGGAGTAGTATAATGAATTTTAAACAATTGGATAATGAACATGTTGCACAAGCTTGGGAAAGAATGAAATCTTTGGTTAAAAATTGCCCAACCCATGGACTGACTACTTGGATGATCATCCAAACCTTTTATGCAGGATCGAACTTTTCTTCGCGGAACCTATTGGATTCAGCTGCTGGAGGTACCTTTATGTCCATCACTCTTGGTGAAGCAACAAAGCTCCTTGATAATATGATGATTAATTACTCTGAATGGCACACTGAAAGAGCTCCACAAGGTAAGAAGGTAAATTCTGTCGAAGAAACCTCTTCCTTGAGTGATAAAATTGATGCTATTATGTCTATGCTTATGAATGATAGGACTAATGTTGATCCTAATAATGTTCCGTTAGCTTCATTGGTTGCTCAAGAAGAATATGTTGATGTAAACTTCATTAAAAATAATAATTTCAACAACAATGCTTATCGGAACAATTCTAGTAATAACTATAGGCCATATCCTTATAATAATGGTAATGGTTATGCTAATTCTTATGGGAATTCTTACAACAATAATAGGAACACACCCCCTGGACTTGAAGCTATGCTTAAAGAATTTATTAGTACACAAACCGCTTTTAACAAATCTGTTGAGGAAAAGCTCAATAAAATTGATATTCTCGCTTCTAAGGTTGATAGTCTTGCCTCTGATGTTGATCTTTTGAAATCGAAAGTTATGCCTAATAAGGATATTGAAAATAAGATTGTTACTACAGCAAATTCCATCCAAGTTAGAATTAATGAGAATATAAGATTGATGGCCGAATTGCATGCTAGGTGGGAAAGAGAAGAAAATGAAAAACTTGCTAAAGAGAATAATGTAGCTAAAGTTTGGACTATTACCACCACTAGTAATGCTAATGCTCCACATGTTGCTGCACCTCCTACTATCAATGGTAAAATAATTGGTGTTGGCAATGTTTCCACTTCTAATGCAAAGCCTCGCACAATTGCTCGAAACTCGCTAAAACCGCTGAAACCGCCTGTGATAAAACCGCTGAAATTTTTTCCAACATTGGGGATGATGATCCCATTGCTTTAGATTGTAATGGTTTGGATTTTGATGATTGCCACATCTCTGAAGTTATAAAGTTCTTACAAAAACTTGCTAAGAGTCCCAATGCTAGTGCTATAAATTTGGCTTTCACAAAACATATTACAAATGCTCTCATAAAAGCTAGAGAAGAGAAACTAAAACTTGAAACTTCTATTCCTAGAAAGCTAGAGGATGGTTGGGAGCCCATCATTAATATGAAGGTCAATAACTTTGATTGTAATGCTTTATGTGATCTTGGTGCAAGTATTTCCGTTATGCCTAAGAAAATCTATAATATGCTTGACTTGCCACCATTGAAAAATTGTTATTTGGATGCTAATCTTGTTGATAATGCTATAAAGAAACCTTTGGGGAGAGTTGATAATGTCCGCATTACTGTTAACAATAACCTTGTCCCCGTTGATTTTGTTGTCTTGGGTATTGAATGCAACGCATCTTGTCCCATTATATTGGGAAGACCTTTTCTTCGAACTGTTGGAGCCATCATTGATATGAAGGAAGGTAATATTAAATATCAATTTCCTCTCAAGAAAGGTATGGAACACTTCCCTAGAAAGAGAATGAAGTTACCTTTTGATTCTATTATTAGAACAAGTTATGATGTCGATGCTTCATCTCTTGATAATACTTGATATACACTTTCTGCGCCTAGCTGAAAGGCGTTAAAGAAAAGCGCTTATGGGAGACAACCCATGTTTTTACTACAGTATTTTTGTTTTATATTGGAGTCTTGGAAGTTGTTTACTACTGTAGCAACCTCTCCTTATCTTAGTTTTGTGCATTGTTGTGCCAAGTAAAGTCGTTGATAGTAAGGTTCATACTAGATTTGGATTACTGCGCAGAAACAGATTTCTTTGCTGTCACGAATTTCGACCTGCCTCTCTGTAGGTAGCTCAGAAAAATATGACAATTTACGTGCGTGATCCTCAGATATGTACGCAACTTTCATTAAATTTAGGCATTTTCATTTGAGCAAGTCTGGTGCCTCAATAAAATCCATCTTTATGGACTGTTCTGTTTTCACAGATTCTGCCTTTTATTTCGCATTGCCTCTTTTGCTATGGTGGATGAATTTCTTTGTTCCATTAATGTCCAGTAGCTTTATGCAATGTCCAGAAGTGTTAAGAATGATTATGTCACCTCTGAACATGTTAATTTTTATTGTGCACTAACCCTCTAATGAGTTGTTTCGAGTTTGGTGTGGAGGAAGTTTTCAAGGATCAAGAGAGGGAGATGATACATCAAGGAGAGTGAAAGATCTAAGCTTGGGGATGCCCCGGTGGTTCACCCCTGCATATTCTAAAAAGACTCAAGCGTCTAAGCTTGGGGATTCCCAAGGCATCCCCTTCTTCATCGACAAAATTATCAGGTTCCTCCCCTGAAACTATATTTTTATTCCATCACATCTTATGTGCTTTGCTTGGAGCGTCGGTTTGTTTTTGTTTTTGTTTTGTTTGAATAAAATGGATCCTAGCATTCATTGTGTGGGAGAGAGACACGCTCCGCTGTTGCATATGGACAAATATGTCCTTAGGCTTTACTCATAGTATTCATGGCGAAGGTTGAATCTTCTTCGTTAAATTGTTATATGGTTGGAATCGGGAAATGCTACATGTAGTAATTCTAAAATGTCTTGAATAATTTGATACTTGGCAATTGTTGTGCTCATGTTTAAGCTCTTGCATCATATACTTTGCACCTATTAATGAAGAAACACCTAGAGCTTGCTGAATTTGGTTTGCATATTTGGTCTCTCTAAAGTCTAGATAATTTCTAGTATTGAGTTTGAACAACAAGGAAGACGGTGTAGAGTCTTATAATGTTTACAATATGTCTTTTATGTGAGTTTGGCTGCATCTGGTTCATCCTTGTGTTTGTTTCAAATAACCTTGCTAGCCTAAACCTTGTATCGAGAGGGAATACTTCTCATGCATCCAAAATCCTTGAGCCAACCACTATGCCATTTGTGTCCACCATACCTACCTACTACATGGTATTTCTCCGCCATTCCAAAGTAAATTGCTTGAGTGCTACCTTTAAAATTTCCATTCTTTACCTTTACAATATATAGCTCATGGGACAAATAGCTTAAAAACTATTGTGGTATTGAATATGTACTTATGCACTTTATCTCTTATTAAGTTGCTTGTTGTGCGATAACCATGTTCCCGGGGACGCCATCAACTACTCTTTGTTGAATATCATGTGAGTTGCTATGCATGTCCGTCTTGTCTGAAGTAAGGGAGATCTACCACTTTAATGGTTAGAGCATGCATACTGTTAGAGAAGAACATTGGGCCGCTAACTAAAGCCATGAATCATGGTGGAAGTTTCAGTTTTGGACATATATCCTCAATTTCATATGAGAACACTAATTGTTTCTACATGCTTATGCATTAAAGAGGAGTCCATTATCTGTTGTCTATGTTGTCCCGGTATGGATGTCTAAGTTGAGAATAATCAAAAGCGAGAAATCCAAAATGCGAGCTTTCTCCTTAGACCTTTGTACAGGCGGCATAGAGGTACCCCTTTGTGACACTTGGTTAAAACATGTGTATTGCGATGATCCCGGTAGTCCAAGCTAATTAGGACAAGGTGCGGGCACTATTAGTATACTATGCATGAGGCTTGCAACTTGTAAGATATAATTTACATAATACATATGCTTTATTACTACCGTTGACAAAATTGTTTCTTGTTTTCAAAACCAAAGCTCTAGCACAAATATAGCAATCAATGCTTCCCTCTGCGAAGGGCCTTTCTTTTACTTTTATGTTGAGTCAGTTCACCTATTTCTCTCCACCTCAAGAAGCAAACACTTGTGTGAACTCGTGCATTGATTCCTACATACTTGCATATTGCACTTGTTATATTACTTTACATTGACAATATCCATGAGATATACATGTTACAAGTTGAAAGCAACCGCTGAAACTTAATCTTCCTTCGTGTTGCTTCAATACCTTTACTTTGATTTATTGCTTTATGAGTTAACTCTTATGCAAGACTTATTGATGCTTGTCTTGAAGTACTATTCATGAAAAGTATTTGCTTTATGATTCATTTGTTTACTCATGTCATTACCACTGTTTTGATCGCTGCATTCATTACATATGTTTACAATAGTATGATCAAGGTTATGATGGCATGTCACTCCAGAAATTATCTTTCTTATCGTTTACCTGCTCGGGACGAGCAGGAACTAAGCTTGGGGATGCTGATACGTATCCGACGTATCGATAATTTCTTATGTTCCATGCCACATTATTTATGATATCTACATGTTTTATACACATTATATGTCGTATTTATGCATTTTCCGGCACTAACCTATTAATGAGATGCCGAAGAGCCGATTCTTGTTTTCTCGCTGTTTTTGGTTTCGAAATCCTACAAAGGAAATATTCTCGGAATTGGACGAAATCAACGCCCGGGGTCCTATTTTTGCACGAAGCTTCCGGAAGACCGAGGGGAAAGGAAGTGGGGCCACGAGGCGCCGCCACAACAGGGCGGCGCGGCTCGGGCCCCGGCCGCGCGGCCCTGGTGTGTGGGGCCCTCATGTGGCCCCCGCGTTGCCCTTCCGCCTACTTAAAGCCTTCGTCGCGAAACCCCCGGTACCGAGAGCCACGATACGGAAAACCTTACCGAGACGCCGCCGCCAATCCCATCTCGGGGATTCCGGAGATCGCCTCCGCACCTCGCCGGAGAGGGGAATCATCTCCCGGAGGAATCTTCACCGCCATGGTCGCCTCCGGAGTGATGAGTGAGTAGTTCACCCTGGACTATGGGTCCATAGCAGTAGCTAGATGGTCGTCTTCTCCTCATGTGCTTCATTGTCGGATCTTGTGAGCTGCCTAACATGATCAAGATCATCTATCTATAATTCTATATGTTGTGTTTGTCGGGATCCGATGGATAGAGAATACTATGTTATGTTGATTATCAATCTATTACCTATGTGTTGTTTATGATCTTGCATGCTCTCCGTTATTAGTAGAGGCTCGGCCATGTTTTTACTCTTAACTCCAAGAGGGAGTATTTATGCTCGATAGTGGGTTCATGCCTCCATTAAATCCGGGACAAGTGACGAGAAAGTTCTAAGGTTGTGGATGTGTTGTTGCCACTAGGGATAAAGCATTGATGCTATGTCCGAGGATGTAGTTATTGATTACATTACGCACCATACTTAATGCAATTGTCCGTTGTTTTGCAACTTAATACTGGAAGGGGTTCGGATGATAACCCGAAGGTGGACTTTTTAGGCATAGATGCATGCTCGGATAGCGGTCTATGTACTTTGTCGTAATGCCCAATTAAATCTCACAATACTCATTATATCATGTATGTGCATTGTTATGCTCTCTCTATTTGTCAATTGCCCGACTGTAATTTGTTCACCCAACATGCTATTTATCTTATGAGAGAGACACCTCTAGTGAACTGTGGACCCCGGTCCATTCTTTTACATCGAATACAATCTACTGCAATACTTGTTCTTTATTGTTCTCTGCAAACAATCATCATCCACACTATACATCTAATCCTTTGTTAAAGCAAGCCGGTGAGATTGACAACCTCACTGTTTCGTTGGGGCAAAGTACTTTGGTTGTGTTGTGCAGGTTCCACGTTGGCGCCGGAATCTCCGGTGTTGCGCCACACTACATCCCGCCGCCATCAACCTTCAACGTGCTTCTTGGCTCCTCCCGGTTCGATAAACCTTGGTTTCTTTCTGAGGGAAAACTTGCCGCTGTACGCATCACACCTTCCTCTTGGGGTTCCCAACGGACGCGTGCTGTACGCGTATCAAGCCCTACCGGAGTTCTCCACCACCACCGCCACCACGCCGCCGTGCTGCCGGGATTCCGAGGAGGATCTAGTACTTCCGTTGCCCGCTGGAGCGAGGAGAAGGACGTCGTCATCAACACCGAATGTGTGACCGAGTACGGAGGTGCTGCCCGATTGTGGCACCGTCAAGATCTTCAACGCGCTTTTGAAAGCGGCAAGTGATCGACTACAGCAACAACGAGATCTAATCTCGTAGGCTTTGGAAATTTTCGAGGGTTAGTCTCATGATCTTCTCGTTGCTCCCATCTTTTAGATTGCATCTTGGCTTGTTTTTCGTTCTTGCGGTAGGAAATTTTTTGTTTTCTATGCTACGAATCCCATCAATATATAACTAACCCTAGCTAATCAAACCCTACTTAATTAAAACACATAACCCCAACCTATACTAGCTATAACCCGATCTAATAAAAACATGCTCTATATATAGCAGCTAGCAAACCCTAGATTAACACCAATTAATATATATATATATATATATATATATATATATATATATATATATATATATATATAGGATAAATACTTCCTACCCCTGGGTGTAGCTACACCCATATCTAATATACTACCATGCGGAAGTATATTAGATACTTTATCGGTTTGAGTATGTTCTTACACTATATCTAAGTTATTCCAAACCAAGTTTGATGAAAAAAATATAAATGAGCACGTAGTTTGCACTATATATAACAAATACATGCATACATATACGTAAAAAATGAGTCTACGTAAAAGAATATACATACTGCCTGCAAAGTAATACTACCAAAATATTCTTATATACTTCATACTACATGTGCATACTCTTCGGTATAGTAGATACTCTCTAGATTATGAGAAACGCGCGTGGGTGTAACTACACCCAGGTGTAGTATGAATATATATATATATATATATATATATATATATATATATATATATATATATATATATATATATATATATATATATATATATATATATATATATATATATATATACTAGCAGTATGCCCGCGCGTTGCCGCAGAAGAGGCAAGAATTTTTTAGTTAACATAAGAAATATGTTTGCATGGTTACCGATATGCTTCAGTTCATCGTGTAGAGCACATGGGCATGCAATTGAGGCGGGGTTTCAGTCGAGGAACTCGAGGCTTGTCTAGTGATATCCTACTTTTAATATTAATCGGATTTTTTTTATTTGTATAGCGTGCTTATCTGATGGTTCTCAGCTGTTATAAAGTTGTGATTTGTGAACGGTTATTTTACAATTGCCCTATGTATTTTCTAAATGAAATTGTGCCGCGCCTCCACCTTCACCTCCGACTCCACCTTCCCCAGCCTCGAGCTCCGACAAGGAGTTCGATGATGACGACAACACCGACGACCTCCTGGGCCCGGTCAGGGACGTCAAGTTCCTGGCTGACGCGGAGAAGGAAGCAGAGGAGCAGCAGGCGGCCCACGCAGCGTTCGACACCGAGATGGAACGCCACAGGGTGGCGGCCGCCTCAGCCGCAGAGGACGACAACTCCGACATGTCATGGTCTTCTGGTGACCCTGATGCGCCTACCCTGGAGGAGAACGCGGTGAAGCAGAAGGCTTTAGTCGACTCCTTCGAGATGCTCAAGAAGGTCGAGGACGCCGCGAACGAGACGTTGCGGCGGTGCCTGCTAGAGGACGCGGCGGCGCACCGAGCTCTAACGGCCGCACGGTAGGCGGCAGAGAAGCAAACAAGGGAGGGACGCAACGACGGGGCTAGGCCGTCAGTAGCAAATAGTCTAGGTTTCTACAACATTATTTTGTATAGTTTCTACGTACTACATTATGCTTTTTAAATATTTGCAAAATAAAAAATGGATCACCCGACTGGGAGCACACACAGACGCAAACAGACACGCGGTTAAAACGAACGCTCGTGACCACTTTTGAGCGTCCGATATACATCGTTCTGTTGGAGATTCCCTTATGTGACGTGGTTGAGCCGTTGCGGGCGTCGTAGTCTCTTTGATCTCTTTGATCTAGCAAAGATGGGCCGTTGCCTGGCACAACACACGACTGAATTATGGCGCTGAGGCAAGGTGCTCCATGGATCCTTTGCTTTTAAGGCGATGTCAGAACAACTTTACCTGCTGTCTATCTGATCTAGACATTCCAAAACAATGGAAATTTTTCCTTTTTTTCTTCTATCGTTCAGTCAATTTTGGCAAGATCTGGGAGTCGGATTCTGAATCATGAGGAGTCCTTTTAGGCAACGGCTTCTATTTCTGCAGATCCGATCGCGAGGTGGCAGGTTTTTTTTCTCATCATGTCCGATCTGATTGCAAGGTTCATTTTTTTTATCGCGGGGTAGCTGGCATTTTTGACCGTCCGGAAACAAAATAAAAAAAAATTGAGAGCACCATCCGAAAACAATTGAACTTGCCTTTTTCTAAATGTTGTGTTTTTTGATAGTCCGTCCGGAAACAATTTCTTTTTTCCCCCTAAATGTGTTGTGTGCATAAACGAGTTAGCCTAGGTGGGATTTCCAGAGAGATGTTGGGCCTAGATTTTTTCTCTTTGGCCCGTTTGTGCATACTGAGCAGCCACCTATCTGATTTAATATATATATATATATATATATATATATATATATATATATATATATATATATATATATAGGGTCGCACTATTTTGCAACCGGTGCTCAAAATAATATTCTGAGCACCACTCACCCTATAAGGAGACGATCCGCTGGAAAACGGCCGGCCGAAGCCCAACTGGACGCGCGGATAAAAAAGCCCATCGACTCCTTCCTTCCCAAACTCCTCACGGCAGCCATCCATGACAAATCGCCCCCTTCCGACCTTCCTAGGCTGCCCCGGCCAGAATCCCCATCGCCGCCGGCCAGGACCCCCGCCGCCGCTACCCACAAGCCCTCCTCCGGCCAGCCTCCACAGCCCCGCCACGAATCACCCACAAGCCCATGAATTCCCCAAGCCGCCGAACCATCGCCGACCACCTCCAGAAATTCATGCGCAGCCGCCGCCTTTCGTGGCTCCCGTCGACCTCCTATCGCCGCCGCTGCTGCCTTGTACGCCGCCGGACCGGAGCCCCACAGGCCGTCGCCGGACCGTAGCCCCACAGGCCGTCGCGGTCCCTCTTTGCTCGACAGCCCTCCCGCGCGCCCGGCTCTTCAGTTCGGGCTAGCGCGGGCTTCCGCTGCCGGCTAGGTGCTTGCAGCCAAAGCAGCCCCTCACGCCGCCTCGCTCAGTTCATCTCATGTTTTTCTTAGTTCGGCAGTACAAGCAGGTTCAGAAAAGAAGTGTACTCGTCTACAGCATAAGTACAAACGTATAGTGCTTGGGTAATTTTAGGATTTCAGTTTTTCGCTGTTTTTCCTGGTCGATGCATTTGCCTTTCTGTAACTTGCGAAGCAGGAAACGTTCTACCATCTAGAAACAGTTGGAATGTACACTTAGAACATGCAGATAATTGCAGATAAGTGCATATTAGCAGAACAACACCATCGCCCGTACCTGTCATTGGCTTCGTCCGCTCTGTATCGACCACAGCAGTAAACATTTTACCGTGGGCGGGAGCATGTGCGGCGCAAGTGCTGCCCTCTACCACTCTTTTGCAAAAACGGCTACCGCACCTGAAGTTTTCAGTAAGTTCAGCTGTCTCATCCTATGCAGTACAAGCAACATCATCCGATCAGTACAAGTCTCGGCGAGCACAACCTGTAAACTTTCCTTAGCAAATCATGCAAACTTGCCAGAGCAAATCATCCGAACATCCCTGATAAAAGTTTCTGAACTTCTATGAACACCTAATTGCTGACGGAGACAACTGCCCTGACGTTGCAAGCTTTATCTCTCCACCTCCCATCCATGTTACCATCTTCCAGCGTTGCCGCCGTCGGCCTAGAGAATCAGCGGCACCGTGCACACTTCTGCCTCGGCTCGTGACCTGGTGTGCTGCTGACTATTGTGCTGCAATTGAACGAAGAAAAGAGAAAAAAAAAAGCTAACGAGGACAAGGAGTTGCGGTGGTTAGTGGATACCACCGTGCTTGTTTATTCTCACAAAGAGAATAATTTGCCTATTTCCAGTATTCTCGGACTAGTACTTTGATATGCAGATGTCTTCAGAATTCAAGAAGTTAATAATTCTTACTCGATTTTTTATCAGTGCCGGACGTTTACTTTTTGTCTGGATATTCACTTATTTTGGCCATGAAGTTCAATTCAGTTGTGCGTGAAAGAACATCTTTTACACCTAAAATAAAGTGCATCCTTTGCATCTAGGGAATTCAGGCCCTTCAGCGTGCTGCACTCGTACTAGCCAATACCAAGGTAAGTTTCCTCTGGGTTTCTTCTAACTTCGAAGTCTAGACTGTGTGGTCAATTATCTAATCTTTTGAACCCTGATTCATGTAGCAGTGCATGCATATGCGTCTGAAGACTTGTTATTTTAGTGTCAAGTACAAAATCAATATTGCTCTCTCCTGTAACTTTGATTTGATTCAATCGTGCATACTTCACAGTTCACACACTGAATCTTTAGTGGTCTATTCAGTATAACTACTTTTCTTCTCTTTTTACACAACAATTTCTATATATGTTTCCGAATGAGTGTGGCACTAGATTGCTGTCTAAAAGAGCTGCATATATAATTATTTTTCATACAGTTGTTAAGTGAATTTTGTAGCTATCATCTCTTACATTGTCACTTTTTTTTTGTCACATCCCTCTTTCCAATGCTAAAAAAGATTACTGTTAGCAATGGTTGTGAGCATGTATTCGGGTGGTTTGGTATTTTTTTTCTTGCTATCGGTCGGAAGCTAAAATAGCAGTGTGAACAGACTGTGCTGTATTATATGGATACTGCCTTGATGGTAAAATACCAGTGGTACGTGCTTCATTCGTACCTGTGAAAAGTGGAACTTAAAATTGAAGTTTACAAATTAATTTATCTATCTGTTATGGGCAATGATAATTACTTGTTTCTGAAATTGTGTTGGTGGCTGCAGATCATACTGCTCCCAGATCAGGAGCGCGTCTTGACTGTATGTGAGAACGCGAGGTTGCAGGGCTTCCCTGATTACTACCACATTTACGTCCCAATCAAGCACAAGTATGTTGGTTAATTTAGAGCACAATCATACTGCAATTCTCGATGATATATACAAACAACGGGAATGATATACCATTGGAAAGGTGTCAACAAGATGCATCTTTCCAATGTAAGTTGTAAAATGTAACTGAATATTTGCTTGACACCTTTCCAATGGTACTGTCAAGAAGCGGCAGCAGCAAGGCACACTATCGAACCAGGATTGCTGCCTCCTATGGTTGTACTCGTTTTTTGTTTGACACATTGATTAGCTCCGAGCGTCCTGAGAAGTATAGTGTCAAGAAAAAAAGAGAACGCACTGCCATCTTCTTCTAGCACGAGAGATTCTTCTAGTGATGGTATTGTTCATCAATTGATGCAACTTTCAACATAGTCAACAGAAACAATTAGAGCATAGTTGTGAAGATTACTTACAAAAAAAATGGTACTGTAAGGTTAATTGCTAGCATCTGTTACCCGTAAAAAAAATACTAGCATCTATTACATACAAAATCTGCTTGATGAAAATTATGAGGAGAATGAAACTATCAGCTGGTACATTTCAGCTCAATTTCTTTTGTTTCTTGCGCAAGGCAGTACATGCAAGTTCAGAAGAAAAGTTCAACCCCGCGGCACCATGAAGTGCAAGTGCATGTTTTCGATTTTGGAGAGGGCATAAATCCGGAAATAAAGTATGTTAACTCATGAAGTACACATATTAAGCAATGATGTTCACACTTGATTTTTCTGGAAGTATATATACACTCTACTAACTCTTGATGATTTTCAGCCGTATGCTGATTGTCCTGATTTGAACTGTTTGCTCGTCGGTGAAGCAGTACAAATGTTCAATGGTATGCCTCAAAGATAGAGGAGTATGCCGCTAGTTCTTGATTAGCAGCACCGGATGGAGAGGAAAATCGGGAGCATCGGCAGTGTATGGCTACGCCGTGCCGTTTACACACTTACTTATATTTGGGAAGTACACTCTTTCGGAAAAAAAATCATAAGAAACACACATAAAAAATCTAGGAAGTACACGATTTAATTCTCAGAAATACATAGATCCTCCAAGTGCAAAAAAGCAAAAAGTTCAACTGAGAGACGTTGGGAAGTTCAAATATTAAGATCCAGAAAGTGTAGAATCTCCTAAATAGAGGGTTGGGAAAATCTAAAATTATCATTCTGATTATTTTGTATGGGAAAGTGTAGAATCTCCTAAATAGAGGGTAGGGAAACTGCATGATGAGTACAAGCTCATAAAAATTATCCTATGGGAAGTGCGAGCATGCTGATTTTTTTTTGAAGAAACAAATTGCAGTTATCTCTTTTTCATCTCCTTTTTTTATGTAAACCAGAATTATTACTTTCGATACACCTTCTCCGATTTGTCGCGGCGACAACTTCTGTCCGCCCATTCAAGTCCGACAAACGGAGGAAGTTCAGGTCTATCATTCTGTTAAGTACAACCCATTGTCCGAAGAAGTTCAACTCAGTCCTTAGAATATTAAACTTGTTCTCATTCCATATAAAAACTTCTTGGTAATTAAAATGTCTGCTGGGAAGTACAAGCAATAGCGTCGGGATGTACAAGACTTCAGGTTTAGAAAGTACAAGGCTTCTCTTCTAGGAAGTTCAGAGTACACGTAAAAAATTAATAAAAATCATCTAATTATTTACCTCATGGGAAGTACAAGCGGTGATTTCCAGAAGTACAAGCGGTGACTATGGGAAGTACAAAGGGCTACTTTTGGAAGTGCAAAAGAAAATTATAGTTGTTTTACTAAACACTTTATGTATCGCACCGAAAAGTACAAACCGCATTGCCCGAAAAGTACAAGCTCATGTCGAGGGAAATTCAGTGCTCTATTTTTGCGAGGCAGCAATCTATTGTGCAAATATCATTTGAAAGTGCTCGGAAAAAAAATTAACCACATGGATGTACAAATATGTATTGCGGGAAGTACATGAAAATATAACAAGAAGTACAATGTATAATTCTAGGAAGTATACGTATGTGGAATAATAAAAATCATCCAATATATTACTTGATGATAATTCTATCATCCAATGTATAATTCTAGGAAGTACAAGAAGTGGGTCCGAGGAGTGCAAGTTGTGACTACGGGAAGTATAGATGGCCATTTATTGGAAAGCTCTAAAAGATTATCACAAAGTACAAACGTCAACATTGAGAAGTAGAACAGATTAATTTTGGGAAGTACACGGTTCATCTTGTAGTACACTAAAAAAACAAAAAAAACATTCGAATTAATCTCATGGGAAGTACAAGATGTGATTCCCATAAGTACACGCGGTAGCTACGAGAAGTACAAATGGTCGGTTTGAGAAGAGTAAAAGAAAATTTTAGAATTTTTCCTGAACACTTTCGTGAAACCACGCCATGAAGTACAACCGCGCTTCCGAAGAAGTACAACACCATGTCGAGGGAATTTTAATGCATTGTATTTGCGGGATGGAAATCTATTGTTAAAATAAAATGTAGAAAACAATATCGTCATCCGTGAGGAAGTTCAAATAGTTGATGCTGAGAAGTACAACCATTCAACACGAATAGTACATCCACTTAATATAGGAAGTACAAAGAAAATCGCACAAAATCCAAATGTACAAAAACAAAAATAATCCCATTACCCGCGAGGAAGTTCATATACTTGACAACGAGAAGTACTATCATTCGACACGAGCAGTACACCCACTTAATATAGGAAGTACAAGAAACCCGAGAAAAATCCAAATGTTGAAATAACAAAATAATCCCTTCATCCATAAGGAAGTACAAGGAGTTATTCTGAGAAGTACAAGCGAAGACTACAAGAAGTACAAGCAGTAATTACAGGAACTGCAAATTGTACAAAGAAAATACTCACACATAAGTTCACATAGCAATATTGGGAAGTTCAAATATTAAGATCCAGGAAGTGCAGAATCTCTTAAATAGAGTCTAGGTAAAATCTAAAATTATCTTTCCGAAACAGATGTTTACTTATTGTAAAACACACTAATATTGAAACATTTCCGGAAGTACAACCACGAAGGCCAAGAAGTACAACTGCATTGCGCGAGAAGTTCAAATGCGCATGGTTGTGCTACACATTTTGTATGGCCGTGGACCTCAAATGGGCAATGTACGAGAAACTACACCAAGAAGTACAACCGCATTGCGCGATAAGTACAAGTTCATGTCGAGGGAAGTTCAGTGCTCTGTTTTTACGGGGCGGAAATCTATTGTCCAAATCTCATCGATTTGATCACCAACCACTTCAACCATTGTCACCAAAAGCTTTATATGGTAGAGTATATGTCTAATTTCATTACCTATAACATTTTAGAACAAATAAATGGATCTAATCCATCAAATTCAAATCGTTATCCCACAAAATATACCGAAAACATGATTTCCAAACTTCTAAAATTACTTTTAAACCGTCCGGATTTGGCAAAAATGGTAGATACAAAAAGGATGTGCCATTTTGACACCTTTCCAACAGTATATCATTTCCATTGTTTAAATATACCGCATGGAAATCGCGAGGAGAATCATTCGGTGCCCATCACATAAAACAGGCGGACAGTAAATCGAGTTATTCTCTTAAACTGTAAGTAATTAGAGAAAACAATTGGAATAAAAAAGTTGCGCCTAGTCCATAGCTTTCCAACGCCATATCATTTGCATCATTCCGACATACGGTTGAAACAAATCATCCAAATTACTGTCCGCTCGTTTTTTGAGTACGTCCGAATTTCGGTATTTTTAAAATAATTCAAAAACTGTGAGGATTTCGAAAAAACATAAAACATGAAAAAGTTGCGCAATTTCATTATCTTTCCAACGGTATATCATTTGCACAGTTTCGATAAGCGATTCGAAAATCGAACTAAAAAATCGTTTTCTGGCCATATAGAAGCGTTTTCGTATTTTCAAAATTAAATTTAAACTGTGCAAAATCTGTGAAAAGTGTGAACATGAAAAAGTTGCGATTTTTCATTATCTATCCAACGATATATCATTTGCATAGTTCCGACAAATGGTTGAGAAACTTGAGGCATAATCAGTACCCTCTGAAGAAAACGGGAAGTTCAGGTAAGTTCGACAGAAAGTTGAACCCTATTATCCGGGAAGTACAACCTTGTGTCCAGGAAAGTACAAGTCGGTGCTCAGAATATTATTCTGCAACTGGTTGCAGAATAGTACAAGTCGATATATAGGTCTGCTATTCTCGAACCGGTTCGAGAATAACTATTCTCGAACCCTTTCTGAACTTCCGCGTGTTTCACAAGTGAACTTCTCGACGGAATACCAGAATTGCATATTCGTGCGTACGTATTTTCATGTTTATTTTCAAACCGCTTATCGGAATGATGCATATAATATACCGTTGGATTTGTATAGTAATTTCGCATCTTTATCTTGTTCATTGTTTTTCGAAATTCTCTATTGTTTAAAAATAATTTTGAATATACAAAACAACATTTTCGCGGATTTCAAGCAATTCCGTGCAGCTTTTGAGGTCTAATTTCCAAAAGGTTCATCGGATTAATGCATATGATATGCCATTGGAAAGCTGTTGACTAGGCGCAACATTTTCATATAGATCGTTTTCTCCAATTATTTATAGTTTAAGAGCAGATTTGAAAAAGAAACATGATTCTACATTCCGGAACACTAGAATTACATATTTATGCGGATAGTAATTTTAATTTAATCTTTGAATCGCTTATCGGAATGATTCATATAATATACCGTCGGATTCGTACAATAATTTATCATCTTTTTCATGTTCATTGTTTTTCCAAATTCTCTATTGTTTAAAAATAATTTTGAATATACAAAACAGTATTTTCGCGGATTTCACTAATTCCTTGCAGTTTTTGAGGTCTAATTTCTAAACGGTTCATCGGATTGATGCATATGATATGCCATTGGAAAGCTGTTGACTAGGCGCAACTTTTTAATATAGATCATTTTCCCCAATTCTTTACAGTTTAAGAGCAGATTTGAAAAAACTTAATTCTATTTTCCGGAATATTAGAATTAAATGTTTATGCGGACAGTATTTTTAGTTTAATCTTTGAATCGCTTATCCGAATGATGCATATAATATACTATTGGATTCGTATAGTAATTTCGCATATTTTTCGTGTTCATTGTTTTTCCAAATTCTTTATTGTTTAAAAATAATTTCGAATATACAAAACAACGTTTTCGCGGATTTCACTAATTTCGTGCAGTTTTTGAGGTCTAATTTCCAAACGGTTTATTGGATTGATTCATATGATATGCCATTGGAAAGCTATTGACTAGGCGCAACTTTTTTATATATATAATTTTCACCAATTATTCACAGTTTAAGAGCAGATTTGAAAAAACATGATTCTACTTTTCGAATTTCTTGTTTTTATTTACTGCTTTTTGGGATTTATTTCCGAACCACTTGTCGGAATGTTCCAACTGAAATTTTGTTGAAAAGATATTGATTAGGTGCAACTTTTTCGTGTTGAATTTTTTACGACGAACTTCCTCGAGGTACAATGTGAACTTCAGGACGTTACGAAGTGAACTGTCATTTTGACCAAAGTGAATTTCAACAAAATGTAGTTGTACGACGTATTTTAAAGTGAACTTCCATGAGATGGAAAGTGTACTTCCACGCGGTACAAAGTGAAATTCATTTTTTACAAAAGTGAATTCCCACAAGAAGTAATTTTATCGGCGTGCAAAAAGGTGAACTTCTACGTGGTGCCAAGTGAACTTCCTCGTAGTGTACAAAGTGAACTACTTGTTTTAACCTAAGTGAATTTTGACAAAAAAAAGTATTTCAGCTTGTTTGACAAAATGTAATGTGAACTTTCGAAAAATGATGTGAACTTCCGGAAAAAGTAAAGTGAACTTCCGAAAAAAGTTAAGTGAACTTCCGAAAAATGAAGTGAACTTCCCAAAAATGAAGTGAACTTCCCAAAAAGTAAAGTGAACTTCCGGAAAATAAAGTGAACTTCCCAAAAAGAAGTGAACTTCCGGGAAAAGTAAAGTGAACTTCCAAAAAAACTAAAGTGAACTTCTGAGAAATGAAGTGAACTTCCCGAAAAATGAAGTGAACTTCCGGAAAAAGTAAAGTGAACTTTCCAAAAATGAAGTGAACTTCCCAAAAAATGAAGTGAACTTCCGAAAAAGTAAAGTGAACTTCCGAAAAATGAAGTGAACTTCCCAAAAAATGAAGTGAACTTCCGAAAAATGAAGTGAACTTCCAAAAAAGTAAAGTGAACTTCCGAAAAATGAAGTGAACTTCCCAAAAATAAAGTGAACTTCCGAAAAATGAAGTGAACTTCCGAAAAATGAAGTGAATTTCCCAAAAAATGAAGTGAACTTCCCAAAAAATGAAGTGAACTTCCAAAAAAGTAAAGTGAACTTCCGAAAAATGAAGTGAACTTCCCAAAAATGAAGTGAACTTCCCAAAAAAGTAATGTGAACTTCCGAAAAATGAAGTGAACTTCCCAAAAAAGTGAAGTGAACTTCCGAAAAATGAAGCGAACTTCCAAAAAATGAAGCGAACTTTCAAAAATGAGTTCGGCGGTATGTGGCGTGGGTTTGATAGTAGGCGGGATGGAGTCGGCGGGAGGTAAGGTAGGGTGGGGTCATCGAGAGGTGGTGTGGGTGGGATCTTCGGAAGTTGGAGGTGTGGGGTTGGTGGGTGGTAGGGTAGGGTCAACGAGAGGTAGGGTGGGGTCGACGGGCGGTGGGGTTGGCGGGCGGTAGCTAGGTGGGGTGGGGTTGGCGGGAGGTGGGTGGGTTGGGCCGGCGGAAGGTTGGATGGGATTGGGTGGTTGTGTCGGGTTTAGAAGGTCTTTAGAGATGGGTTGTAGAATAACTAGTCTATAACATCCTAGGGGGGTTCTAGAATAGCTATTCTAAAACCACTCTTAAGGGAGTTCGAGAATAGTCTTGCTCTATCTCTCTATATATATATATATATATATATATATATATATATATATATATATATATATATATATATATATATATTCCCCGATCCCGACCGATACCCAACCGAACTTCCCACGTCCCGACTCCCGACAGATACCGATTCGTGAACGAAGCGAACTTCCCACGTCCTCCTCGTAAAAACACCGCGCCCCGCCTCGAGCGGAGATCAACCAGCTCCGCACCTCCACCTCCTACCTCGTCGGCGCGGGCGAGCGAGCGGCGGCGGGAGCCGATGCGAGGGAGCTCGCGACGGACACGAAGACGTTCAAAGCCTCCTACCTCGTCGGCGCGGGCGAGTGAGCGGCGGCGGGAGCCGACGCGAGGGAGCACGCGACGGAAGCGAAGACATTGAAGCCTCCTACCTCGTCGGCGCGGGCGAGTGAGCGGCGGCGGCAGCCGACGCGAGGGAGCACGCGACGGAGGCGAACGGCGGCGGTAGCTGACGCAAAGGAGCCAGCGGCGGAGAACAGCGAGATCCCGCCTCGTTACTCGCCGCAATTCGTCTATAGCCCGACGAGATCCAGATTCCCTACAGCAGTTAATGGCTCCACTAGAGGCGGATCATCGGGACATGCTTCAACATCAATCCGACCAAGCTCCTTCAAGACGCTAGCACCGGAGCCGATAAGGTACAAAAAAACCAGAAGTTCACATAACTCATATACTGCTTTGTGCTCACTACAAAACCAAAAAAAAAAGGAGCACTTTAGATTCTAGTGAAAAAAAAGTTCATAATGATTCATAATGGAAGTTCACATAACTCATTTACAAAACGACCAATTTAGATTCTCCTTAAAATGTTCATATGAATTTATATTGGAAGTTCACATAACTATTTAACTGCTTTTTCTGTCCATCAGTATAAACAAAAGCCAAATTTAGACTGGAAGTTCACATATTCTCCTGCAGAGTCTATTGTAGGAAAAAGAAAACTTATGTCTTTTACTGAGAAGTTCTTAAAAACAGTTTCCTGGAGTTCACTTCAGTTATAAAAAATAAAAACAGTAAAATGAAAAAATAAGTATGCATGTGCATGTATGCTGGAAGTTCATATTACATTGTTTAGCGGTTAACTTTACTTGTTTTAGTTTTTTGAAGACATCAGACAAAGTTTTATGTATAAAAGTTCTAGTCCCAATGTTCAAGAAGTTCACATGTTAAAAAAATTACCAGTGTTCCGCTATCGCAGGGCAAAGAATCGGAACGAGCAATGACGACGAGATAATCAGCTGGTCGGGCCCTAAAAAGCCTCCAATGACTCCCATATGCTCGTGATGAGCCAGCTTCATTTATCCAGCCAGGTGTTCCGCAATCCCAAGAGAAAGACAAATGCTGCTGCCGTTGAAAGGAATTTCAATCAGAAAATCCAAGAACAAGATGACATGGATAACAGCAAAAGGAAGCGGGATACCACAACATCAACAGATGATGATGAGGATATTATGTGTTGGTCGAGTCCACCAAAAAAACCCGTTCTCCAATAAAGTGCACCGAGGAGATATTTGCTAGTAATGCAACGTTCCGTCGCCCACGAAAACGGCAATCTACAAGTACATCTACAACAACCACAACTGGAAGCAACGATGTGAACAGGGACAAGTGGGCAAAAGTCGTCTTCTAGCAATGATGCTTCCGAACAACGAACGCAGCTTATGGGGATGGTCAAAGTGACAACATACACCAAGATCGTCGAGGCACTCAATCAAGTCATATGCCGCCTCGAGATCCACTCGCCATGTACCAAAAGTCACACCGCCATGCCCCATAGTACCGGATGATAGAGCCACCCTCGCAGAGCTGCGAACATACACACACGTAAGTTCAATTTATATATTGCTGATAAAAAATTCACTCTTACACAAAACATTTATTTAGACAATTTGCATGGAAGTTCACATGCTATATCTTTAGAAAAAACAGTTGATATGATTTGGAAAGTTCGTGAACACTATATCCATGATAAAAGTTCAGCTGATTTTTAGGAAGTTCACATGCTCGGTTTATTATATGAAATGTATAGTTGATATGTTCTCGATATTCATGTGCAACAGCTTTTCCGTGAAAAAAGTTCAGATGACTTTAAGAAGTCCATGTTCTTATTTTTTATTAAATTTTAGGAAGTTCACTTGACCTATTTCCTGAAGTTAACATACAAATAACATATGTATTATAAAAACAAAAAAAATGCGATAACAAAACCGTGGCAATTTGCAGTGCCGCAGATCTTGATCCGGACTCGATACCATCCATTGGTCAAGAATTTAGCACATTCAAAGACGCATATGTATTTTACAATACATATGCAAAGCACACAGGGTTTGGGATAAGGAAAGGACAGCACAACAAGAGCAAAGCGTTACTTGAGATGTGTACGAGAAGGTGCACACCGCCAAAGTGTCAACGAGGAAGACCGACAGCGTGACAAGATGACCAAAAGAACTGGGTGCAAGGCCTTTATGAGATTGAAAGAGAGGAGTGATGGTACATGCATTGTCAAGGACATTACACTTCAACGACAACCATACCCTCGCTGTTAAGCCCATCAATGCTAGTTTTCATGCGTTCTCACAAAAAGGTGGATCCAACATTGAAGGGGTTGGTAAAAGACCTTCGCTTCAAGCAATATAAAACATGTAAACATAATGGGCCTGCTTACAAGGCTGCATGGTGGCCGTGATAAGATTGGCTGCCACAACAGAGACATACTAAACATGTAAGTACTCCCCCCACCCCCCTCCTTTATATATAAAATGAAAACTTACATGAAAAACAGGGGAAAGAAAAAAGCAAAACAAAAAAAGAAAAAATAACAACAAATTTCTTTTTGCAGGAAAGCAGAAAACACGAGGAAGGAGTCCATGAATGAGGTGCATAATATGTTCAAATTCTTTGAAGACATGAAGAAGGAGAATGAAAATTTCTTCTATGACTACAAGGTTGATGACGAAAACAGACTGGAAAATGTTTTCTGGTCTAATGCTAGCTCAAGGGCAGCATATGCAGATTTTGGAGATTGCATAACTTTCGATACTACTTACAAGTCGAACAAGCACCACTTGCCCCTTGCAGTATTTGTCGGCGTAAACAACCACTTGCAGTCAACAATCTTTGGTGTTGCGTTGATGGGAAACGAGTCAGAGGAGTCCTTCAAATGGGTATTCAGCAGATTCCTTGAATGCATGGGCGGTAAACAACCAATCTGCATACTTACAGGTTTGGAGAAAATCAGAATCTATCCTCCTGTTTGTACCTTCAGTTGTAGTTCATAACAAAAACACACAGAAGTTCAGATGTTTACACCCCCTGCAACCCGAAAAAATAAAAGATATTTAATTTGTCGAAGTTCACCTTTGTTTTGTTTTTGTGAAGTTTGCTTGCATTATACCCGATGTGTTTTTTCCTAATAATTGTTCAGATCAATGCCCAAGCAATGGCAAAAGCAATACCTAAAATTTTCAAACGGACTCTACATAAGTTCTGTAGATGGCACATAATGAACAAGCATAAGGACCCGCTGAAGAAGCTTTATAAACTATTCCCTGATTTGAAGGATAAGCTGACTGCAATTTTGAACCATCCCCTAATGCCATCTGAGTTTGAAGATGCGTGGAAGGCTTTGATTGAAGAGTACAATCTGCATGATATAAATGTCATGATTAACTTATGGGCTGAAAGGAAATTGTGGATATCATCTTACTGGAAGGAAGTTTTCTGTGCACGCATGACTTCAACACAGAGAAGCGAGAGCATGAACTTTGTGCTGAAAAGGGGTTTTGTCACTGAACGAGACAACCTCCACATTTTTGCTAAGCAAGTTAACAACTGCATACAGGCAAGGCATGAAGCAGAGAATGCAGAGGCAAATGCATCAACGGTGAGTGATCGATTTCCTTTTTTATGTTAATGAAAAAAATATGCTTCAATAATTTGGAAACACATAGGATGAGAACATAAAAAAAGGAAAAAAGACTATGCAGATGTTATGGAAGTTCACAACTGTTTGGTCAGTGGTTCTTCTGTACACAAAAAGTGTCATCTGTTTTCGAGAGAAAAAAGTATGCACATGTTATGGAAGTTCACATCTGATTAGTTCTGGGGTTCATATATCTATATAAAAGTTATCTTATGTTTCATGTTCAAAAGCAAATGACTTTTCCACCGACAAAAAATCAAAATTGCAGGGCACAAGGAAAACAGTCACCAGGTATGGCTTCGAGGCACAGGTGATGGATAAGTACACACGGGCAGTGTACTCAGTTTTCCGGGAGCGGCAATATCACAGCACAGCTTTCCGCATTAAGACTTCCCAGGATAATCCCAACATTTACCTTGTGCATCACTACAATCAGAGTAAAGAATTCGCTTGGTCAAGACATGAGTTCAGAGTGCTAGCAGATGAAGTTGAAGGCCGCTATGAATGCGAATGTAAACTGTGGGAACATACAGGTAAAAAAAGCCTCTTTCAGCAATTGCTTTTGGTTGTATTACACTACAGATGCATATAAAAAAGTAATTGTTGACACGAAAAAATAAAAAAATTAACCGAGCTAATGTTAACTTTATGCACACACAGGGTTGTTCTGCCACCATGTCATAGCTGTCTTTGAGCACCTACGCCTGGATGAGATACCAAGCAAGTATATACTCCAGAGATACACCAAAGATGCAGTGACAAACCCTGATTACAACCGCAGAGACTACAGGACAACAACAGATGATGGGACTTCAATTGAATACAGACGAACAATCCTTTACAATGAAGCAGGTTAAAATTATAAACAAAGGATGCACTTCGGAAGCAAAATTCCAAATAGCATTATCTCGCCTTCGGAGATGCCAATACAAACCTCGGACAATGAGGATGCAGAGCCGGAGAATAATGAGGATGCAGAGATGGAGAATAATGAGGATGCAGAGATGGAGAACAATGAGCAGTCATCGAACCAAGAAAACACAACACGAGAAACTGGCGAGCACAACGACATTCCTCAAACTGAGGACAATGATCCATATGCAGATATACAGCCTCCACTACTTGCAATAACAAAAGGAAGCAAGACTACGAGATGCTGCAAGGAGGAATGGAAAATGCAAACCCCTCCA
>NC_061514.1:179712453-179733879 GCF_022539505.1 Lolium rigidum | reverse complement strand
AAGGGTTCGAGAATAGTTATTCTCGAACCGGTTTATATATATATATATATAGAGGATAAATACTTCCTACCCCTGGGTGTAGTTACACCCATATTTAATATACTACCATATAGAAGTATGTACAATACTTTATCGGTTTGAGTATTATCTTACACTATATCTAAGATATTCTAAACCAAGTTTGGTGAAAAAATGCAAGTGAACATGTAGTTTAAACTATATATCTGAAATACATGCATATGTATACGTAAAAAATAAGTCTACGTAAAAAAATGTACATGCTGCCTAAAAAGTATTATATATACTACCAAAATAGTCTTATATACTTCATACTACATGTACATACTCTCCGGTATGATAGAGTTTACGTAGACTTATTTTTTACGTATATATATGCATGTATTTCAGATATATAGTGCAAACTACATGCTCACTTGCATTTTTTTCACCAAACTTGGTTTAGAATATCTTAGATATAGTGTAAGAACATACTCAAACCGACAAAGTATCGTACATACTTCTATATGGTAGTATATTAGATATGGGTGTAACTACACCCAGGGGTAGGAAGTATTTATCCTATATATATATATATATATATATATATATATATATATATATATATATATATATATATATATATATATATATCGACGCGGATTTTCTACCTAGGGTGGTAGCTACGCACGCCCTAATTGCCATTGGATCTTTGTGCAGCGATTCGTGCTTCCGTTTGTTTCCGTTGCCCTGCCGTCCCAATCTATTCTACAAGATGATTATCAACTGTACTGGCTCTGCTGGAGCCTGTCCTTGTAGCCGCTGTAAATTTACATATTGTAAAAGTTTGATGGACGTTAACAGCATGCGGCTTGAAAATTTTGTTCTTTTGTTCCTGGTTGGCAGATCTATGTGCGGTTGATACTGCCTAGATTATTAGTACAGTACCATATACCATAATTATTAATAAGCATGGATAAAAAGATTTCGGTAAATATTTTTGGATGTGCTGTTACATGAGATCTGGATCAAAAAAATTAGGACATAATTAACACAACTTTTCCTTCAACAAGTTTACAGTTTATTTTAATGGACATAGAATCTACACGGGGAAAACACCATGTACAAAAATAAACATTGACCAGATCGGAAAATCTAGAGCTAAAGAAATCCTGGATCGGAAAAAAATCTGCACGCGTTTGCCTAGTCCCAACTTCTTTTTCATCCCCCAACGCAAAGAAGAATGTGAACAAATAACTCGAATCTGAAAAAATTTCTTTTTTTTTCTTCTACATCCTTTTTCAGCTGGTGGAGGTGGTCTTGATTAATCCCCGCTCCCTCCCTATCATGTTTCTTCTTAACTTCTTCTTTCAGGTCTTTTTTTCTGCACAAATGTTCTCGAGCAGGCAAATAATCACCTAGATTTTCTTCCATGTTACATGGATTCAGATAGGGATACCAGACTAGCTCAAAAATCCATCAGAGATGCTAATTGAATCAGCTAAACTCAATAATCCATCCATGAAAAAAACCAATCTCAGTCTTCCTGACAATCATCATGGCCAAGCTGCTAACGCAGAAGCCTACTCCATCACCACTAGCTAGTTGCCTGATTTCAACTGGGCAATGCGACTAATCACCACTGGCTAGCTAGATCTGGAACGTGATTTTTTTTCGAATAACCTGGAACGTGATTTTAGATTAGAAATACAAAACGAACCAAAAACAAGATCTAGAAACAAAAAAAAAAGACTATGCACGATAGGAGAGATTGAATTAGTGGAGGGATAAGGCAGAGTCGGGAAATCCCATCGTCGGTAGGATAGTGGGCAGCGGGTCCAGTCTGATGCGCGATTGACCTCATACGCGGGAGGATCCAGCACTTCACGAGCTAGACGGTGGGATCGAAGTCAACGAGCCCTGCCCCTCCACTGGATCTCGGAGCCCGGCCGACACGCGCGTTGGCCGCCGTCTGGACGCTCGATGCGGGCGTGGGAATCGGCCGGTTGTGGGATCTGGTGGAGGATTTGGCAAGGATCAAACGAATGAGAGAGAGAGAGGGCTGTCAGCAAGAAGATGGTGGCGCTGCAGCAACCAAATCTAAACATTCATGCCGGTCGTTCTACTCATCCTCAGCTAAGATGGATCTCCATGGTCTTTCCTAGTAGCAACATGTACTGTAATAAAGAACTGAAACCGGGAAGAAAATAATTGCAGATAAGAGCCGAACTACTAGCCTCCGTGATATGAAAAATGAAACACGAGTGCAGCCAAAAATAAGAAAGAAAACGTAGAGCACACAAGGTCGCAGCACCGTGCATCCCCATCCTCGCGGCCACGCACGAGGGAGCGTGCAGCCAAATCCAAGCGCGCCTCTGTGCGGCCTCATCAGGCAAGGTCGACCGGCTCCAGTATCGACGTTGGAGCCGCGGCGCCTGCTCATCGGAGAGAGGGAGGATGACTCTGCGTGCCTCTCGTGCTGCGGCGGGGATCTTGGCTAGATAGAAAGCTGACTGCGGCAGCAATGGTTTCTGCGTGGAGGCACTTGGCTGACGGTGGACGAAGAAATTGCTCCGAGGAAATAGAATTCAGATCCCGATCTAGGAATGGGGTGGGTGGGTGAGACGAAATGACGGGGAGAAAGTGGAGCGCCCAGGTGTCGATCCTCTGACCTGTCTAGTCTGTACTCACCACGCGTGGGCGGCCGTGGCAAAATTATCAAAGAGAGAGCAGAGTTGGTGCCACCGTGGTGGGTTTGGCTGCACAGAAAAGAAGACAAGCTAACGGCGTCAAGTTGGATGAAGGGTGGAAACGCTCTATAGGGCAGATCTAATGGTTGGATACCCGTGCGCAGCTATACCCCTAGATAGCCAGCTATTTCCCATATATATATATATATATATATATATATATATATATATATATATATATATATATATATATATATATATATATATGGCCTATATCGATCATGTTGAATAACATCTCCCTGAGATTCATTAATAAATTATATAATTATCATTGATAAATTAATTAACTTGAATTTTGACAAGTTTTCTCGAATGAAAACACATTTGATTAAGTTGCCTCATAATATATATATAATTAGTGTGCATGCATGGCCTATCATGCATTCATGCATATATTCTAATATATATTTGAACATATTCTTGGGGATTTCAATCTCTCTCTCTCGATCTATATATCGTTGGTGGCCAGAAAAACACACATATATACGCAAGCACTTTATGCGCAAAGGCGCGGGTGCCTCTAATAATGTGTGTTCGCACTCGATCGATGATCCCTAAATCTTAAACCCTAAAACTCTAAAACCCTAATCCCTAATCCCAAAACCCTAAACCCTAAACACTAAACCCTAAACCCTAAACGCTAACCCTAACCCTAACCCTAAACCCTAGCTAACCCTAAACCATAATTAAACCCTATATATAGGCCAACAAAGACTTAATTGCGCATCAAGCAGGCCAGGGGGCCTCGCGGTCCTCTAAATAAATTAAATGTGCCATGCATTAACCCTAAACCATATATATATAACTAACCCTAGCTAATCAAACCCTACTTAATTAAAACACATAACCCCAACCTATACTAGCTATAACCCGATCTAATAAAAACATGCTCTATATATAGCAGTTAGCAAACCCTAGATTAACACCAATTAATATATATATATATATATATATATATATATATATATATATATATATAGAGATGCGCTATTTGACTCCCTGGGGGTAGAATACTTATTCTGCACCCCGCCCGACTCCCAGCCGCGCTATGTGTGCCCGCGGCCGTACTTGCGTGCTAACTGGCGACGTAAAAAATCATTGCGTGCGACATAACCTTTGGCGATGCGTGCGGCCGCTATGCAACCGAAGCCAGCCCACTAGCTTGCATGTGACGTAAAAATACGGCGGGCTAACATAAGAAAGCTATATCAGAGGGATGTCGTAGGGATGGGATCGAGTAAAGGAAAATTGATAGCGCCATCGACCAGCTAGCTATGTAATTCTCGATAAAAAGGTTGACGAGCTCCATACTCCATCGATCAATTGCCTACGAACTAGTTGACCTAAGAGTTATTTTCAAGAACGATGACGTAATAGTTTTGACTGCCAATGTAAAATTTACTTATCCAAAAAATTGCTAGCCAAACTTAAAATGACAATGTCAAATTATCATGGTCAACCAAAAATACAGAGAACTAACGTAAACTCATATCAGCAATCCATGCTCCAGCTCGTGAAATTACAGTCAACGTAAAAAAGCTAAAATCTGCAGTCCATTATCTGACCATAAGATTATCACAAAAGCTCTTAAAATCACGTTAAACTTCAACGTACTTGTGCATCCTTAGAAAAGAAACGAACTAATTGTTGGCATAATAAAGCCACATAAAAATAATAAATGGCTAGTATATCCAGGGTTTGTAGTACTAGTACAAAGCTACACCGCTTCACATTTACATCGAGATGTATAACATCAGGAAATTATATCAGCTTCAAGTTGGCATCATGCTCCCAGTTAAAAAAAAAAGTTGGCATCATGCTGGTTTCTTGCCAATTGCCAAATAATTGCCAGGCATTTCTCAACTCAATTGTGAGTAACTTGTTGTTCATGCCTGAAACTTCAGAGATCATACTAGATAAGCATCCCAAAAAGTTTGTAAAGAGAAAGGATATTAAAAGATAAGTATATCAAAAAAAACTATGCATAACCAAATGGAGCACATAGAAAAATAATAATCATTCGCCTAAATAGAAGATGTATGTTTCAGGTGAAAAACAATGCAACCGAAGTTACTAGCTCTTGATAAGCAAGTGGCTTATTGCTTGCTTCTCAATTCTCACTGGATATTCTGAAACAAAGATTACTCAACAAAGATACTAAGCGATATAAATTTTCAAGCAAGATAAGACAATTTAAAATACGAATACATAGTTGCAATTGGAAGAAGCAAAGATTACACATCAAGCTTCAACAGAAACACCTCAAAGAAGGTTAACATAACTAGTTTTGCCAAAATATTTAAATAAACGGGAGCTAGCTACTCCTCAACTACAAAGTTCAGAACTGGAGCTTCTAATCTGAATAATTGAGTTGATAAAACCTGCATGTAGACTGCCAAATAATTTCGTTTTTTACTGCCCTGACATTCTATGAACTATAATGCACTTTCAGACATTTAAAAGATGATTTTAGTATCTAACTAATTCATAAGCTTCTAATGCTAAATAAATGAATTGATAGACTTGTAAGCCTACACAGAAACTGGGGAGAGGTGATATGGTGCCGCCTCACCTGGATCTCTGCAAGAACGATTGAGCTAAAGAATCAGAAAGGAGGATGGAAAATTATAGATTAATAAACCGTCAATGTCATCTAATTTTGAAGGCCAGCTACTGGAATATCCTCAATGATAATTTTGCCAGATCTAAAATAGATTTGTGATACTGAAGCAGGGTCGGTCCTTAAAAGCAAAATCTGATAGGCTAATAACACGATCAAAGCTGGACGCAAAGAAACTAACAGAACATGCTCATCTATTTTCAAGCGCATGAAAATGTTGCAACGAGGAAGCTGAAAAGGTGAACAAAACTTCCAAATAACCAAGTTATGTCACAGGGATAGCATAAAAAACAAGAAACAACCACCAAATTGATAAACGTATATTTCCGAATAACAAATGGTATCACCACCTAGCAGACAACATGCGCAAGGATCATATGCTAGCGTTGTGGCAGCAATCTACAGTAATCCATAACAGCATATCAAAAGTGTGACCTATTCTGATCAACATGAGAAAGTGAACAGAATTTTCGGCTGAAGAATTTTTCTTTGGCGAAAACTGAATCATTACGAAGGTAAAAAAAGTACGACTACTAGTACTAAACATGGATTTATTTTATCTATATTGAACAAGTATGATCATCGAGAAGATCAAATTGACATCTAAATCTTTCAGTTGTGAAAACAAATCTCAACATGTGACTACAGATGAATAGGAACTATATTTCTCACTCCTTAACCTTCACGCCAAGGCCTGCCAAACGAGAGAAGCTTCTAGTGAGAGCAATGCACAGCAGAGCCATGGGGCAGTCGTTGTACGCCAGCTTCTAGCCGGAGTAATGCACAGCAGAGCCATGGGCAGTCGTTGTATGCAGCTTCAATAGCTAAATCCAATTTGTAATTTTCTGGAACAATTTCGTATAAACTATGTAGTTAATCCATAAACAATTTTCTGGAACAAATCGAGTTTGAACCGTAACTATATGTGGCCGTGGTGAGATAGTATCAACATCTGAGATTTACACAAATTAATCTGTAGATGTCGGGCGGTCATTGCTATGTGCTTGCACTGCCTCAACCTTTTCACATCAAAGCTCCACACGGATATGCAAAAATAATGATGGATCTGAGTATCTGAGGGCAAAGAGAACATGTTGCTTACCAAAGGTGTCCGGCGAAAGCTGTTGCTCGCATGGTTGCAGACCTTGGCGACCTCCCTTTTCTGAGCAAGCGCTCAATGTGCACGACAAGAAGATGCGACTTGGATGCAGATGCCGCCCGGCTGCAACGCGGCACGCACCATGTCTCCATTGCCGCCGACGAGCACTCCGCCGCCGATTCGGCCGGCCGATCACGACGCAGCCGAGGAGATGGTCGGGGCAGCAGCCGCTCCCATGGCCAAGGAGTCCACCCCGTCGCCCATGCGCTCGCCGGCCGCCGCTCAACCGCCCGCCGCCGCGTGCGGTCGATTAGAAAAACGAGATCGGGTGTGTGTGTGCTCGGGGGGGTTGGGGGGTGATGGGGATCAGGTGACGGGCGATGTGGGTAGTGGGGCAGACCCCACGGGCCACGACCGAGAAACTAAATTGTCGGGGTAAAAATAAATTACGACCGAGCCCAACAAAAAAGGCTCGATGGAACCGGGTGGCTACGTTCGCTCGGTACATGACCCGGGTGCAGAATTACTTTATTCTGCTCCCAGGGTATCTAATAGAGTTTCTATATATATATATATATATATATATATATATATATATATACCAGCACTATTCTGCAACCGGTCGTGAACAATATTCTCGAAGACCGACTTGAACTTCCCTGGACACAAGGTTGAACTTTTCGGAGAACATGGTTGACCTTTCTGTCGAACATACCTGAACTTCCCATTTTCTTCAGAGCTACTGATTCTACTTCGTGTTTCCCAATCATTTGTCGGAACTGTGCGAGTGATATACCGTTGGATTGATAATGAAAAACCGCAACTTTTTCATGTTCACACTTTTCACAGATTTTGCACGGTTTAAATTTAATTTTAAAAATACGAAAACGCTTCTATATGGCCAGAAAACGAACTTTTAGTTTAATTTTCGAATCGCTTATCGAAACTGTGCAAATGATATACCGTTGGATAGATAATGAAATTTCGCAACTTTTTCATGTTTTACATTTTTTCAAAATCCTCACAGTTTTTGAACAATTTTGAAAATACCAAAATTCGGACGTACTTAAAAACGAGCGGACAGTAATTTGGATGATTTGTTTCAACCGTTTGTCGGAATGATACAAATGATATGGCGTTGGAAAGCTATGGAGTAGGCGCAACTTTCTCATTCACATTGTTTTCTCTAATTCCTTACAGTTTAAGAGAATTAATCGAATTACTGTCCGCCCGTTTTATGTGACGGGCACCAAATGATTGTCCCGCGATTTCCATACGGTATATTTAAACAATGAAGATGATATACGGTTGGAAAGGCGTGAAAATGGCGCATCTTTTTGGTATCTACCATTTTTGCCAAATCCGAACGGTTTAAAACTAATTTTAGAAGTTTTAAAATCATGTTTTCGGTATACTTTGCAAGATAATGATTTGAATTTGATGGATTAGATCCAGTTATTTGTTCTAAAATGTTGTATATAATGAAATTAGACATATATTCTACCATATAAAGCTTTTGGTGATAATGATTGAAGTGGTTGGTGATCAAATCGACGAGATTTGCACAATAGATTTCCGCCCCGTAAAAACAGAGCACTGAACTTCCCTCGATATGAACTTGTACTTATTAGGCAATGCGGTTGTACTTCTCGGTGCGGTTTCATGAAAGTGTTCAGTAAAACAGCTATAATTCCTGTATTTTTTTGGACACTTTGTAGTTCCTGTAATTACCGCTTGTACTTCAGGTAGTCTATGCTTGTACTTCTCGAAATCACTGCTTGTACTTCCTCGCGCATGATGTAATTATTTTGTTTTTCGACATTTGGATTTTGCCGGTTTTCTTATACTTCCTATATTAAGTGCGTGTACTGCTAATGTCGAATGGTTGTACTTCTTGTATTCAAGTATTTGAGCTTCCTCACGGGGTGGTGATATTATTTTGTTTTTTTCTACATTTAGATTTTGTTGGTTTTCTTGTACTTCCTATATTAAGTGGTGTAGTGCTTATGTCGAATGGCTTTACTTCTCGTAAACAAGTATTTGAACTTCCTTGTGGGTGGTGGTATTATTTTGTTTTTTCTACATTTAGATTTTGTTGGTTTTATCGTACTTCCTTTAGTAAGTGGGTGTACTGGTTATGTAGAATAGTTGTACTTATCGTACTCAAGTATTTGAACTTCCTCACGGGTGGTGGTATTATTTGTTTTTTCTACATGTGGATTTTGTCCGTTTTCTTGTACTTCCTACATTAAGTGGGTGTACTGCATATGTCAAATGGTTGTACTTCTTGGCGTTGTTTCACTAAAGTGTTCAGTAAAACAACTATAATTTTCTCGTATAGTGTCCGTTTGAGGTCCACGGCCACACAAAATGCTCAGCACAACCACGCGCATCCGAACTTCCAGTGACATGTCCTTGTACTTCTTGGCCTTCGTGGTTGTACTTCCCAGAAATGTTTTGATACTAGTGTGTTTTACTAAAACTAAACATGTGTGTTTTGGAATGATAGTTTTAGATTGTCCCTATGCTCTATTTAAGAGATTCTGCTCCCGAATCTTAATCTTTGGACTTCCCAACGTTTCTATGTTAAATTATTTGGGGGATCTTCTTTGGATACTTTGTGCTCCCGTATTGCATGTACTTCATGTAGTCTCCGCTTGAACTTCTCTAAATCATCGCTTGTACTTCCATGCAGATGACGAGATTTTTTTTCTACATTTGGTTTTTAATTAGTTTTCTTGTATTTCCTATATATAGTGGTTGTACTGCTCGTGTCATTTGTACAACACTTGTATAGTGGTTGTATTACAACACTTGTACTTCATAAATCATTTGTTCGTTTCTCTTGTTAGTCATACTGCCATGTTTAGGGTACGTGTACTTACTGCATCTAATAGTTGTCTCTCGAGGACTATATAAAGTTCTTGATGCCTACGATTTGAGGTTGAACTGCGTGGTGCCTATATAAAGTTTTGAGAACACTTGTACTATATAAAGTTTTTGGTGCATACGATTCGAGAACACTTGTACTATATAAAGTTTCAAAATGGAACACTTGTACTTCCTCTTGTCAGTGTGTACTTTCCTAAGACTATTTATTATTTTTCCTAGGGCATTAAAGGTTTTTTTTTGTACATCCGAGCAATTATTTTGTGTATTTTAAAAATCCAAGAATAAAATTGGTTACTTCTGTCATTACATATGGCATTAGGTATGTATACTTTCAGTTTACCAGAAGCAATGATATTTACAGAGAACATGGCATATAGTAGCATATTCTAGAAGCAATGAGTTTATTTACTCTAAAGATCAGCTACTCCTATTAAGCACCACACATACTCCGTACACGCAGTCCTGATCTTATTATCAACCACACATTTTCTATATGCAGCATTCTTTGATGGAAGCCAGCTAGTCGCTAAAGCTTTAGGAGAAAAATCCAGTCCCTGGAGTAGTATAGCAACACCAGCTTCGTGCAGGTTGGTAGCCTGGCACCTGGCAGGAACGCGGAGGAACGGAGCTCGATGGCCGCGGTGCCGCAAGCGCTGCAGGCATTCATCCGACTAGTTATTTGCGTTTATTTCGCGAGTGCACTCCTGTTCTGAAGTTGCGTGTACTGCCTAACGCAACAAACATGACAAATGCAGAGATAGCTTTCGAGCTAGGAAACGGCCGCCTTGTCGCCCAGAAAAGAATACAGAGAAGTAACAGCATCATCGCGCATGGTAGACACCACTCGCGACGCACGCGCAGAGTCGACGACGACGGAAGCACGCGGAGGCGGCTGTGTGAAGCCTAGCTGTTGGCAGCATGAGGATTGAGGAGGCGGCGATTTGAGCTGAGGCAGGAGAGTCAGCCTATGTCTGCTGCTCACTGCCAGCGGTGCCGGAAACCATCGTACCAAACACACAGCGAGGAGACAAGCCCCACCATCGCTAATCACTGACGCAACCGCCTTGGCGAGCGGTAATTGTTTCTGAACTTATTTTGACGAACACCTACACTGCCTTAATAACAGAGTTGTACTGCCGACAGAGACAAGACCCGTGTCTCTCACCGGAGGTGAAGGAGAAGGGGGCGGGAGGTTCTGTCGGCGCTGGAGGCTGGGGTAGCCGGTCGGTTTGTGGCGGCGGTGGTAGCATAGAGGCTTGGGATGGAGATGGCTTTGGGGGTAGGGAGGCGCGCTGGGGGATTTTGAAGGCGCAGGGCCTACTGAGTTCGATCCGGCCGCGCGAAGAAACCAGATTCGCCGGCGGGAGTCGCGCATCGAATACAGCAAGATGCGGAGGGGAATCAGGGGCGGAGGAGAAATTCGGGGAGAGCAAGGGAGGGCAGCACGTGGCTGAATTCAAGGAGCAAGTGCTGCCAGAGGAAGGCGGACGCGGCGGAGAATTGAACGAGCAGGAACTCGGTGGAATTAGTCAGCGGGCGCGACGAAGGCGAGGCGCGGCTGGGTCTACCGGAGGTGGGGAAGGAGGGGCAGAGCAGGGGCCTGCCGGCATCGGGAAAGGAGGGGCCTGCCGGCGCTCGAGCCTGTCGGCGTCGGAGAAGTAGAGGCAGCGCGGGGCCTCGGCCTGGCGGAGAGCCGGCGATGGTGATCCTAGCCGACGTCGGGGCGGTTGCCGGCGAGATAGGGCCGCTGGCTTTGCCGGCGGCGGGAGCCTGGCCGACGATAGCGAGCCTGGAACCTATGGCACAGGCGCATCAGTGGCGAGTGGTTTGTACTAGTGGGTTTTTCCCTTTTTCCGGTCGATTGCTCCTATATAGGGCCGGTGGTGCTCAGAATATTATTCTGAGCATCGGTTTCAAAATAGTGCGACCCTATATATATATATATATATATATATATGGCCTATATCGATCATGTTGAATAACATTTCCCTGAGATTCATTAATTAATTATATAATTATCGTTGATAAATTAATTAACTTGAATTTTGACAAAAGTTGTTTCGAATGAAAACACATTTGATTAAGTTGTCTCATAATATATATATAATTAGTGTGCATGCATGGCCTACCATGCATTCATGCATATGTTTTAATATATATTTGAACATATTCTTGGGGATTTCAATCTCTCTCTCTCTCTCTCTCTCGATCTATATATCGTTGATGGCAAAAAAACACACATATATACGCATGCACTTTATGCGCAAAGGCGCGGGTGCCTCTAATAATGTGTGTGCGCACTCGATCGATGATCCCTAAACTTTAAACCCTAAAACCCTAATCCCTAATCCCTAAACCCTAAACACCCTAAACACTAAACCCTAAACCCTAGCTAACCCTAAACCCTAATTAAACCCTATATATAGGCCAATGACACTTAATTAATTGCGCATCAAGCAGACCTCGGGGCCCTCACGGTCCTCTAATTAAATTAAATGTGCCATGCATTAACCCTAAACCATATATATATATAACTAAACCCATGCTAATCAAATCGTACTTAAAACACGTAACTCCAACCTACTAGTTATAACCTGATCTAATAAAAACATGCTCGATCTATATATAGAAGCTAGCTAGCAAACCCTAGATTAACACCAATTAATATATATATACGGCCTATATATATCGATCATGTTGAATAACATATCCGTGAGATTCATTAATTAATTATATATTTATTGTTGATAAATTAATTAACTTGAATTTTGACAAGTTCTATCAAATATATGAAAATACATTTGATTAAGTTGCCTCATAATATATATATATATATATATATATATATATATATATATATATATATATATATATATATATATATATATATGAGCTGGACTATTCTCGAACCCCCTTAAGAGGGGTTCTAGAATAGCTATTCTCGAACCCCCTAGAACCAACGAACCGAACCACCCAAAAAAAACCAACTAGCTACAGACTCGACCCAATCCCCCCACAAATCCCACCTTCTTCCTCTCTGAACTACCCACTGCCCATGTTCCACTTTCTTCCTTCCCCGGCGGCAACACATCCCCACGCCGCCTCCATCCCCGGCCGCCGCCTTGCATCCCCACGCCGCCTCCATCCTCGGCCGCCGCCCCGCATCCCCGCGTCGCCTCCATCCCAGGCCGCAGCACCGCATCCCCGCGTCGCCTCCATCCCCGGCCGCCGCCCCGCATCCCCGCGCCGCCTCCATCCCCGGCGGCCGCCCCGCATCCCCGCGTCGCCTCCATCCCAGGCCGCAGCACCGCATCCCCGCGTCGCCTCCATCCCCGGCCGCCGCCTCCATCCTCGGCGGCCGCCCCGCATCCCCGCGCCCCCTCCATCCCCGGCCGAAGCCCCCGTATTCCTTCCTCCTGCATCCCCGTATCTCATCCTTCCCCTGCAGCAACACCACATCTCCATGAGGCCTGCCTCCCATCCCATGCCTCGAGCTCACCGTCGCCATCCTCCGATCTGCCGGCGCTGCATCCCCACCTGCCGGAGGAAGCTCGCCCCTCCGCTCTGCCTTGTCCACATGCCCACAACCAGGTCCCGCTCTGCCCAGATCAAGGGTGCTCCCTCCCACTATCCCTCTGAAATCCATCGTCTGCAGCCGTGAACTCCCCACCTACGCCGCTGTGCATTCCCACTTTCACATATACCAGTTGCCGGAAATGAACTGCTGCAAGTTCGGCCCCACGCACGAGTTCTCTTCAGAATCGCAAGAAGTTCACCTATATGGAATGTCGAACTGATCTTGCCGAGCAAGGTACATTTTCTGCTTGCCATGCTGCTTGAAGGATATCTGACTGTCAGTCAATGCATCCAATGCTTTTTGCACTGCATTTTTCTTACGATTGAACTTTTGTAGTGCACAGCTACATTGTGAGAATTCAATGGCATGTATTTCTGCACAAATATAGGAATAGTCAACTCAATATTAATGCCTAGTAAGGTCAAGAATGGAACTATGGTACTCAAAATATAGTGGGGACAGAATGGAATCATCTAAAATGAAAGCTTGTGCCGTTTTTGATATTCTGCACAAGGATCGATCACAAATATACAACTCCCTTTTTCAGATAATACTCTAATTGCATGGGTGATTGGTCTTAGCTCAATTGGTCTATACCAAATTATTCTTAGAGCAGTGTCAGAGAGGAAACGCCACTGTAAAAGTAATCATGTTAATGATAACTTATGCAACAATGCACTAACGCTTCAGATGCATAAAACTATAACACCTTCCTGATACATATAAACATCCTATACTGAAGAGTCTAAAATTGATCTAGAAAATACTAGTTTCTCCATTTGTAAGCACTAGAAGTGTCTTCTTTTCAAATCACAGTTAGCCTCATCAGTACTGAGGCAGATCCTATAGTAGTTTGGTATAACATGCCAGTCTTCTAGTAGAGCAGGGAGTCTGGTATCCACCGCCGCATTGAGCTCGAGGCCAGGGTTGCCATGCACACAGACGACTGCAGCTCGTTCCCATGACAGCCCACGCGTCACCCATGGAAATCCACACCGGGCGGGCAACAAAGTCCATCATGCCGACACTCAAGGTCTTGTCCACAACCTTCGATACTCCACAGATACATGTATGTGCGGCCGCGAGCACACACGAGCTATGTGCATCTTGACAGTCCACTTTTCTGTATGTCAATAGTTCAGTTGTGTGTATATAGCGACAGTTCACATTTTTTTTGGTTGAGAAACAATTGATAACTTATGTGTCCAGAAAAGCTTTCTCAATTTGGGCAGTTCATTTTATTTTGTTGTGAACTTCAATTCGTATGCAATTGAAAGTTCAAAAAAATTATATGTGCAAAATTGCAGAGGTAATATACTCGGCAAAATTGCAGTTAACAGTTTGATGTTCTACTATTGTACACGTGCGAATCGCAAAGAAGTTCACTTCATCTAGGCCCTTCTACTTTTCTGGGAGTTCGCCTTGTCAATTATTTTGTCGGCAAGTTCACATCGCCCTTGCATGGAAGTTCACCTTTTATCTCTCTGAAATTTCAGTTTTATATTGTGAAAAAGTTCAGTTTGCTGGCGTGTAAGTTCAAGGTTCAGCAAATCCACTTGAAGCTCACACACACTAATTTTTAGTTTCTATTTTATTTTTTAATCAAGGCATGGAAAGAATATATTCACTATTGCTGCTGGTGTACTTATTCAAAGCTGTTGCTGACCATGTGCGTGAAATTAGGTAGCACGAAGTTGAGTTCGTACATAAAATAAAGACCGGTTCATAGAAGAGTGAATTCACATAGTTCCCTCACATCTTTTTGCTCGTTCTGGCACATAAATAACTGAAGTTTATTTTGAGTGATAAGCTTTTATCCTCTAGAAGTATGCTCCAGGACTGATAGGAGTACAATCTGGTAAGCTGCTCCAAATTGTCCGTTTCTTTCAATTTTCCTATACTAACATGTTGTGAGATCTAACACCATTTCTAGTATTGCATTTACTTAGTTGTTCAAGTTCTCTGTTTCTTAATCTGCAACACGGTTCATAGTTCACGTCCCTGCCACGGTTTTTCACATCGCTCTTTGTTGTGAACATGTGCAGCTCCAATCCACCTCTCCGACAGTCTAGTACGGTTTGGTGGCCACCAGAGATGCTCGAGGTCCTTGGCCGCTAACTCGCTCTACCCTGCCCACTTCTCTAAACTAAACTGCCCTGCCTTGGGCATTGAACTTTGGTGCAGGCTCCACACCACCTCCTATGTCGCTGGTGCCGCTGCTCCAAGACCGGCTACAGGAAGAACTCCGACAATCCCATCTTCCCCTGCCTTGTTGATTGCTCCACCGCACGTCATGGAAACCAGTGCTGACGACATCCTCAGCCCCGTGGTGACCACAAACAGCACCACCTCAGTCTGGGTAAGTTTATCTTTTCCCATCCAGTGGAGCAACCTATTGCGTGCATGAAGTCGAGCGGCCTACTGCACTGCTTGATGGTATGGAACGCTTACTCTGAACTAGTACTGTAGATACGTCTGGACCCCAACATGGCGTATCTTCCTAGCGCTGGACTATCTGCAGTTTAGAAAGCGTGTGAGATTAGTTCTGAGAGTTAGCGGGGAAGTTCAGATATAAGAACTGTTGCTGGTGTTGTTGTACTATATTTCTTAACTGCTGCCTTTTGTGATATTATTCATAACAATTGTTTGCTAGCTTTGTACTTGAGAAAATGTTGGATGATTGCAGCACATAAAAAACAATTTCACCTAGTTCACATATGATATTTACTCACTTTTATTTGGTAAAAAATCATTTCATAGACTGATTTCAGTTAAAACACATAAGCACAAAACTGTGAAGTTCGCTTTTATTTAAAATAAAAGTCCGCTTGTCCAACTCAAAGGATTTTTTTTCTTTTTTGAAGTTCACTTTTATTGAAAATGCAAGTTCGCTTGTCCAAATCAAGGAATTTTTTTTTCTTTTTGTCGCGATTTTTTTTCCGGGAAGTTCACCTCGTATGTGCCTAAAGTTAATCGTTACGAGGGCAAAAAGTTCAGAAGTTTCTTTCGATTGTTCAATACTACTTTAGTTAACACAAAATTCACTCCCTTCGCGCAGAAAACTCATTTTTACGGGGAAGTTCAATAAGTCCATGATTAAAGATCACTTTCTGTTGTTTGTGTACAGCTAGGGTGTTTATTATTTAATAAGTTCACTTCTTCTAATCTGTGAAGCTCACTTCTCCTAATCTGTGAAGCTCGTTTCTCTTAATTCGCGTAGTTCATCCATGATTAAAATCACTTATTTTTTGTCCGAGCAGTTCACACTGCCATGTTGTTAATTGCTCTAGTCTCTCGAAATATAAGAATTGCTTTACTGTTATTTTGTCCGAACCATGCTTAAAATAGGAAGTGCAGCCACGGCCACATGAGTCCCTATCATTAGCCCAAGAGTCCACCAGCACGAGATCGACCGGCAGCACCCATCCCCATTCCCTGGCTCGAGTCCTGGAGTCCTCCATGGGCTCTAGTTTCAGGGAGTTCACTTTTGCAGGACATGGCCGTGAGGACTAAGAAACTGCTAAGAAACTGCACCCCCAAGGTTAAATCTTATTTTGGTTTCGAAGTTCGATTTGTCCATTGATGGATTTCTTTGGGACGTCAGATGCATACCAATGTGCTACACTTGCCCCCTGTCCAGGTAATGCTTTCCTTTCTATAAGCACATGCTATTTTTCATTGTTGATTAATCATCCGCTTATTAAAATATTCAAAGGCCAATTCACTTTTTTTATTTTAGGGAGTTTGTTTTGTAACTGACAGTTTTAGTTAAAAACACACCCAAAACACACCAAATAGGCAGTCCACTTTTATATTTTTGTGAAGTTCAATTAGTTCAACAGGGAAAAGCTTTCAGAGAAAAAAGGTAGAACAATTTGACATTTTTCTCAAAAGTAGCTGAAACCTACAAAGCTTCACAAGCCTGCACTTGAGTTTGTGATTTTTATGCTAATAAGATCTGTGGAATTTCTTTCTTTAAGTTCACATTACTTGATTGGCGTAGTGCACCTTTTTCCATATGTGAAGTTCACTTTTTTATATGACTTAACTATCATTACAGTACCCACAAGCAGCATTGCAACGAGCTGTGAGTTCTTGCGGCTGGCTCCTACGATTGTCACTGCAAGTCATGCTCTTCATTGCGTGAAGCAGCCGAGCACAAATGCACAAAAAGAATAAAGGTGCGGAGATGAAGAGCTCACTTTTCCTAATCCGTGGAGTTCATTTCTCCTAATTCGTGAGGTTCACATCTCTTGCTACTTTAGTTTAGATATTCTTGCTAGATGGACTATTATTTTATTTCTTTTTGATATTGTAAAGTTTCATGTGCATAAATGTAGCTACACTGGGGGCTCACTCACGTATCCTCGACAGTCCAGCGGGCTTCACATCGCTCTCTACAGCTCCATCTTTAGGTTTGTCAATTGTTGATTTCTACTTCTGAAACAGTGTTCTATCTTTTTTTCTGTGTGTGTTGTTCTCTGTTTCTTATGGAAAAAAGAAACCAGGCATGGGCAAAATATGCTACATACATATGCTGATGCGTGTATAAATATATAAAGTATAAGTTCAGTTTGTTTATAAAGAAAGTTCACTTTTCGACCTTTACTGTAATTCCCCTTAAGTCTCTGACCTGATGTTAACGCCACTCTGATTTTCCTGGACATCAATAGTTGACCCGCCACATCTGTTTAGAACGTATGTGGATGCATCTCAGTTTATGTTTTTGACACAGTTTGGTTCTTCCGCGCTTGAAGTTCAGTTGGTTAGATGAATGAAATGAATTACCTCTAATAGACTAATACTTGTATTTGCAAAACTAATTGCAATGATTCTTAGGTGCATGATTTTAAGATGTTTGTGATGATTTTACCTAACCCCAGGAAGTATGCTTGCATCTTTATGGAAGTTCAATTCTATTGCTGGCAACATACGTGTTTTCTGAAATAAATCTGTTTCATGATGTTCTTATATATTATTATTAGGATCTGCATCTCATATTTTCACAAGGGTCATTTAATTTCCTGGAAATTCAAAATTGTATGTCGAGAAAAGGTTTTTCAAAAGTTCACTCTTTAATGTCACGAAGTTCGCTCTTTCTTGACAGTGGGTTTGATTTTGTCTGTAGAGAAAACTGTTCTGAACACTGAACTTTAATTTAGAGCTAAGATGTTGCTTGTTGGTGCAGGCCCAATACTAAATGCATGCTGCCAAAATGGAGGCGCTGAAAGCTAGGATGCTTCTAGTTTATGAAAATCACAATATTATTGCAACACTGGGCATCCCTTGGAAGTTCGTTGTGCGCGGGCAGGAAGTCCACCAGCACATACCCTAGCAGTCCTGTGCGCGCGGCCGGGGATTAAAATAGCAACTTGCTGAAGTGCTACTGTGTCACCGTGGCTCAAATGCTGTTGAGAGGTTATGTAGCATTTTTTCTCCGTGAAGTGCTACTGTGTCTCACAGTTCACTTTTGCCTTTAGCTCTAATTACTTGTAAAAATTTGGGGAAATGAATAACATATGCTTTTGTTGATGCGTAATAAAAAAAGTTCATTTTTATTTATGCTGAAAGTTCAATTTTGTTTTAAGGAAGTTAGTGCCATATGTGCTGGCAATTTAGTTAAAAGCGCACAATAATAAAGATCAAAATTGCACCGTGCAAGTTGAGAAGTCATCTTCAATTAACCGAATAGTTCAATTCCACTCACATTTTATTCTTGGCAAAGTTCACTTTTTTTTATCTTGACAGTTCAGTCTTATTGGACGCATAGTATCAGTTAAAAGTAAGTTCTAAAGTGTACTTTGTTTGTATGAGAAGTTCACTTTACATCGAACACCGGTAGTTCATTTATTCTTGGCAAAAGAGTTCAATTCATCCACGAGGAAAACTAGTTAATATTTTTTGTGTCGTGAATTTTGATTTTGTTTATTTTCACTCGACAAATCATTTGAATTTGCTGAATAAAGCAATTGAAAGATCTCTTACTCAAAAAACATATAAGAAAAGTTGGAATAAGAAATTTGAAGTTCACTCGCGAAAAAACAACAGTTCGCTTAAATCTAGAAACAATAGTGCAAAAAATTAAGAAGTTCGGAAAACATATTCACGTAGTTTCAAATCTGCTCTTAGACCATACATAATTTGGAAAACCATTGAACATAAAAAATTTGCGCAATTTGCATACCTTTCTAACGGTATATCATATGCATCAATCGGACAAACAATTTAAAAGTTAGACTGAAAAACTGCATGGAAATGCAGAAATCCGCGAAAAAATGGTTTTTTATATTTAAAATTACTTTTAACCAGTACAGAATTTGGAACAACATTGATGACGAAAAATTTGTGGGATTTCTATATCTTTCCAACGGTATATCATATGCATCATTTCGATAAGTGGTTCGTAAATCAACCTCAAAACAATGTCCGCCGAAACATGAAATTATGGTGTTCCGCTGAGAATTTCACGTGGATAGAAGGGGAAGTTCACTTACCTCCGTATTTACTCCCTGTATAGAAGTTCATATTTGAAAACGGAAGTTCACTCCTTACAACTTTGAGGTCAGTCTAGAAGTTCAGATGTAGATAAGGGAAAGTTCAGATATGTGTCTAGAGAAGTTCAGATGCGTCGGAAGTTCGTTATATTTTCTGAAGTTCACTTCAAACTAGACTAAGTTTCAGAAGTGTGCAATATTGAAGTCCGTCGGGAAGTTCAGATTCAGGGGAGAAGAAGTTCACATCCACAGAAGTTCGCTATAATTTTATTACATGCCTGAAACTTTTATACCGCGATCGGAAGTTCACTAACAGATATAAAGGAAGTTCACTTCTATATTCGAGCACCTCATACACTCTGTTTTTCTGGACGGAAATCATACGCATAGAAATCGTCCGAACAACCACCGATTGCGCAAATCGACCAACTCAACATACAATTAGCACTAATATAACTCTACTAATACTCCAACATATCGCAATGCCACACCTAATCAATCTAGATGAGCCAATTTCGAAATGTTCTTGTGTCGGCGTTATCTTCACTTTTATGTATTTCTAAAATTAAACAAAAACCATTTAGAATTTGGAAAAACATTCAACATGAAAAAGATTCGCCTAATCAATATCTTTTCAACGCAATATCATTTGGAAAATTCCGATAAGTGGTTCGGGAATAAGCCCCAAAACAGTTCGAAAAACCGAGAAGTTCGAAAAACGTAATCACGTATTTTAAAATCTGCTCTTAAACTATAAAGAATTTAGAAAAGTGTTCTTCATGAAAAAGGTGCGCCTAGTCAGCACCTTTCTAACGGCATATCATACGCATCATTCCGATAAACGGTTTGAAAACTGGAACCCCAAAACTGTACAAAAATAGAGAAATCCGCGAAAATGTTGTTTTGTATATTTCAAATTAGTTTTAATCAATGCAGAATTTGGGAAAACAATGAACACGAAAAAGTTGTGAAATTTCCGTGCGAATCCAACGGTATATTATACACATCAATCCGATAAGCGGTTTGAAAATCATCATGAAAATACTGTCCGCACGAACATGCAATTCTAGTATTCCGTCGAGAAGTTCACTAGGAAAATACGCGGAAGTTCAGAAAGGGTTCGAGAATAGTTATTCTCGAACCGGTTCGAGAATAGCAGACCTATATATATTTTTATATATATTTGACATATATATTCTTGGGGATTTAAATCTCTCTCTCTCTCTCTCGATCTATCGTTGGTGGCCAAAACAACACACATATATATGCATGCACTTTTATGCGCAAAGGCGCAGGTGCATGCCTCTAATAATGTGTGCGCGCATGCACTCGATCGATGATCCCTAAATCCTTAATCCCTAAACCCTAAACACTATATCCCTAGCTAAACCTTAAACCCTAAACCCTTGCTAACCCTAAACCCTAACCCCTAACCCCTAACCCTAATTAAACCCTATATATAGGCCAACGATACTTAATTAATTGCGCATCAAGCAGGCTAGCTAGGGGGGCCTCGCGGTCCTCTAAATGTGCCATTAACCCTAATTTAACCCAATAGCTAAACCATATATATATATATAATTAACTAACCCTAGCTAGCTCATCAAACCCTACTTAAAACATATAACCCCAATATATATAACAACCTGAGCTAATAAAACCTTGCTCTATATATAGCTATAGTCGTAAATCCTAGATTAACCTCAATTAATATATATGGCATATATTGATCATGTCGTATGAACATCCCTGAGATAGATTCATTAATTATATAATTAGCATTGATAAAATAATTAACTTCAATTTTGACAAGTTCTCGAATGAGAGAACACACTTTAATTAATTTGCCTCACAATATATATATAATTGGTGTGCATGCATATGGCCTACCATGCATGCATATATTTGTATATATATATATATATATATATATATATATATATATATATATATATATATATATATATTTGAACATTCTTGGAGATTTCAATCTCTCT